>NC_056733.1:583825827-584043327 GCF_019279795.1 Protopterus annectens | reverse complement strand
CTGGCACAGATTAGTGGCTCTACCAACTTTTCTCAGACTATAAGGTAGTTTCACTGCCACCAGTCAATTACTATAAGGTTCTTAAAATGATATCCAATTATACTGAGTGAAGTTAATATTATTACAAATGGTAATGTGACCAAACAGCAATGAGTGGCCAGAGTTATCACTAAATAAATATATGCAAATACTCTCAAAACTTAAATATTAATCTAAAAGGACCAGCCACGATGAGAAGTTTAAATATGTTTAATAATAAACAATAAAAGAACATAAAAGTACTAAATATGTGTGAAGTCTGCCAGCCCAGCCAGATACAATTTTGTAAATAATTCTATGTCATTGTAAATGTTAATATGATCCACAGGCGTGTTTTTACAAATGTAAGAAAACTAAATGTAAGAAAACTGTGTTATATGTTCTGAGCTTCAAAAATGTAACCACAGTACACCCTGCTGGAAGAAAGCTGATAAGTGAAGCATTTTGTGACTGTTTGATCTCAAGCACAGAGACAGAATGTCTGGACTACGAAATTCTTTCTATTTAGGACAAGAGGTAATTACTAGGTTTTATATGTAAAGTGAACTTTATTGCTGTGGTTTCCTGACAGGTACAAGATTACAAACAAATGCTAAATTTTGAGTTCTGTGAGCCTGGGAAACTTCAGCAGAGGTATCAAAAATGATGTAATGTGAAATGACTCAGCAATGCTGGGTGTTATCATCTTAAGACTTTCTCAGAGAGAAAGATTGAGCATTTTGGATTTTGTCTAAAGCTGACAACAACTCACCAGGCACTTGCTTTGCTCTGTATGTAAGTAGTTTTTAGAACCATGATTTCTCTTAGAGTTCGATAAAAATATAGCCAAATTAGTCTAGCTGTTTTCTATATTTATGTCAGACTATCCTACAATATTGTTTTAAAAGTTTCCTGTGATCTCTGCACTCTTGATTAGCACTGTGTTGAATTGATGATATTCGCCGTGTTTGTATTTGTTATTAAATATTTTTAAACCTTTCAACTGTGGCTGTTTTATGTAGAGATAATTTAAGCTCTTAGAGTACATTGCATGTATTTGGTGATACTATCCACGCCACTCCAGAATAGCCTTAGCCCTGGGTTACCCTTACTATTTGGATAACACTAACATTGCACAGTAAAAGTGGACACCCTTTGGTAAGGGCTTTGTTAGTAGCTGATAGATAGTGGTTGGTGGCAGTGGTTTCTACCTTATAGTCTGGGCAGAAAGGGGGCATAGTTGGAGAATGTGTGCCAGCCTTCCCCAGGAGTATCTGTGTGGTTGTATATAAAAACGCAGCATGGAAGGCAAGGAAGAAGTAACAAGGAAGATTCCTTTAATCCAACAAAATGTACGTTCTGGTACCTCGGCAATTCGCCTTCATGGTTCCATGAATGTACATTTTGTTGGATTAAAGGAATCTTCCTTGTTACTTCTTCCTTGCCTTCCGTGCTGTGTTTGTTCTGGACAGTGATTTTTTCGTGGTTTCTGTGTTTGTATATAAATCATATCTTAAAGTGTGTGTGTCAGCTACTTGGGTAGGGACACAAAGCACTGGTTGGACAGAGAGAGTATTGGAGGTTTTAGCTTGACCACTAGGCTGAGATCTGGACCCTATAGCTGTGCCAGTGGGGAGTCTTATTGGGGATCTGGAGAGAAAAGGAGAAACTAGCCCCAGACTGACCATGATCTCTGTGTGGTACTTTACTGTGTGTGTACTTGTTATCCCCCAATGTGCATGCCCCTCATTGGTGCTAGTGGTGAGGATTGAGGCTCCTTGATTACTGTGCCAATGCACAGGCATCACATATTAATTGTTTGGCAGTGGTGGGATATCCACATCAAATATTAATTGTTTGACTGTGGTAAGTTAGCCACATCACATACTAACTGGCTTGTATTGGTGTGGATAGTGAATTCTTGTAGCTTGTGTACAGTGATCACTGAAGGTGTTTTTGTACTCTAAATCAGCCACACAGTAAATATTCAGAGTTCAGATCATAATTGTTTTATTTCTTTTGTTAGCTTAGTTAGTCAGGGAGAGCAGGCAACCATGTCAGCAGAGGAGTACGGTAAGCTGACAAGGAGCCAGTTGGCTGAGATGTGTCAGGCTAAAGGACTCATGCATGTAAACCTGAATAAAGCAGACATGATTGCAGCTTTGGTCCCAGCTGCATCAGAGAATAGCAACAAGGAGGACGATCAGACTGGTCGTGGAGATGTACAACACTCAGAGAGTGGACAGCTCAACCTTTCTGCAGATAACTTAAAAATCCATATGGAGCTAAAGAGACCTGAGTTGGAGGCCAGGCATTTGGAAACAGAAGCAGCAGAGAGACTGAGATGTCTACAGGCTGAGGAGAATGAGAAACTGCTATGCCTGGAAGCTGAGGAGAAGGAGAGGCAGAGGCAGCATGAAAAGGAGATGCTGACTCTTCACCAGAGTCATGGATGTAATGGGGAAGAGAGAAACTGGACCCAAGAAGCACAAAAGCTAAGTACATTTCTTCCACAGTTTACAGAGGGGGATAATTTGGATAGTTTCATTCATATGTTTGAGAGGGTATGTAAACAGTATGATGTTGATCAAAGGCTCTGGGTACTGTTCCTGACCCCCTTACTCCATGGTAAAGCTGTAACTGTGCTGTCTAAATTATCTGATCATTAATTTTTTGATTATACTGCTTTTAAGAATTGTTTACTAGAAGTTTTTAGCTAACACCTGAAGCTTATAGGAAAAAGTTTTGTGAGCATAGATGCAAGGCAGATGAAAATGTGTGTGAATATGTTGCAGAACTAAGCACTTAGTTTCATAGGTGGGTGAGTGTATGTCAGGGCACAACTTTTGAAGGGCTGGTAGACCTTTTGGTGAGGGAGGACATGAGGTTCTGGTTAGCTGATAGACAATGTGCTACTTCATATGAGTTGGGGAAGAAGGGAGACCTATACCTAGTAAACAGGGCATCACTGCACAGAAATGGGATACACAGTGCTGCTCATGGGTCTAAAGGAACTCATGGTGGGCTTCCCCAACTGCCCCAACAGAATCTGACAGTAGCAGGGGAAGCCACTACTCCAGGTACATGTCCAAGACCTAGAGTTAAATATTTTGAATGCAACCAGTGGGGCTATGTGCCATATAGATGTCCATGGTGGCAAGGTGGGGAACAAAAGGTGAGGGAGCCAGTAAGTGGGAAAGACAAAATGACAATAGTAGGTTGTCTTGAGACAACAGGGGTACCAAACTACCATCCTGCAGATGTCCTGATAGGGAAGGATTTTTATGAGGCAGTACCATGTGTTTATGCATTTGCATGCAGTCAGGCTTGGAGACAAGCATGTGGGTCTAGTAGCCTGGTGGAGACCCAGTCAGACCACATACTTGTAGCCAGGACTGGTGAGGTGGTTACTTCAGGGAGGGAGCTACATTGTAACAGTGAGACTGAACAGGAGCCACAGCTGCTTGTGGGTACTGATGTTCCCTTGGACAGAGTGACGCAAGGGCAGAGGTGAGTAGTAATACCCAGGCTGACAGTGAGGCACCACTGTCAGATGATGCCAGACTTCCTGTGTAAGGGGAGCTAGGAAGGGTTACAAAGAGAGAGTTGAGACAGGCTCAGGTCTCAGACCCTACATTACAAGGCCTGAGGCAGGTAGCTAGTGAGGTACCTGATTCTCAAGGGAAGGGGGAAATCTGTATACTGGGACAAAGAGTTACTGTATAGAGAGTGGATCCCTAAGGGAGAGCTAGAAGGTGATAGGATACAGCAGTTGGTAGTGCCTAGAGCCTTCCATCTGGCACTTCTAGCCATAGCCCATGATATTCCCTTTGCAGGTCATATGGGCATAAAATGCACAAAAAGATTTATTATGCAGAATTTTTATTGGCCTGGAATTTTTAGAGATGTAACAGGGTAATGCAGGACCAGTGAGCGGTGCCAAAAGGTAGGCAAGGCAGGAGATAAGGTGAGAGCCCCTTTGATGTCTTTGCCTGTGATGCAGGAGCCATTTCAGAGGGTAGCTATGGATACTGTAGGGCCTCTGAGTACCCCAAGTTCCACAGGGAAAAAGTATATCCTAGTGGTAGTAGAATATGCTACAAGATACCCTGAGGCAGTGGCTTTGTCCTCTATTGAGGCAGAAAAGGTGGTAAACACTTTGTTAGAGATTTTCAGCAGGGTAGGTTTCCCAAAAGAAATCCTGACTGACCTGCTGGCTTGTCTGTGGAAGTACTGTGGGAGTGAAGCACCTGAAGACCAACACCTACCATCCCCAGACTAATGGTCTTGGTTGAGCGGTTAAGCTCTACACTCAAGCCCATGCTACGGGCATTTGTAGACCAGTTTAAGAGGGATTGGGATAATTATTGCTTACAGAGAGGTTCCCCAGGAATCTGCAGTTTTTTCACCCTTTGATTTGCTGTATGGGCATAGGGTGAGAGGACCTCTAGATTTAATTCAAGATGAGTGGGAAGGTGAATGTGAATCTCACAAGGAGTCTGTTGTGGCATATGTCCTAAAGCTCAGGACAAGGCTCAGAGAACCTGGCAGAAGCCCAACAACAGAAAAAGGTATGGTATGACAGGAATGCTTGAGCTAGAGAGTATGCTGTGGGGTGGCACATAATGGTTCTCATTCCTCTCAGACACAACAAGCTGCAAGCAGCCTAGAAGGGACCCTACAAGGTGGTAAGGAAGGTCAGTGATGTTAACTACATGGTAGAACTGCTAGGCAGGAGGCAGGGGCACAAATTGTACCATGTTAACATGATGAAATCTTAGCATGATAGGGAGGCCCTTGTGCTGAGTATTTGTAGTGGATTGCAGGAGGAGTCTGAGGGAGATCTGGTGACTGATCTCCTCAGTGAGGCTCAGACTGACACCTCAGTGGAAGGGGTAGCAATGTCCCAGCAGCAATCTCCTACCCAGGTTCGAGAAATCCAAGCAGTGTTACAGGAGTTTGAGGACATGTTCACTGGGAAACCATTCATTTGTGTAGCACCAGGTGGATACAGGACACCAAAGGCCTATTAGGCAGGCCCCTTATAGGGTGCCTGAGAGAGTCAAACAGACTCTAAGGGAGGAGATACAGGGAATGTTGGAACTAGGGGTAATACAAGAGTCCAACAGTCCCTGGGCCTCCCCAGTGGTTCTGGTGCCAAAGAAGGATGGTAGCACCAGGTTCTGTGTGGACTACAGGAAATGAAATAGTCACACAGAGTCAGATGCTTACCCCATGCCTAGGACAGATGATGTCCTAGAGCAGCTGGGTAGGGCTAAGTATCTTACCACCATTGATCTTACCAAGGGTTACTTGCAGGTGCCCTTGTCTTACAGTGGTAGAGAGAGGTCAGCCTTTGTGACTCTTTTTGGCTTGTATGAGTTCACAAAGATGCCCATTGGGATAAAAAAATGCCCCAGCCACTTTCCAGAGGCTGGTAGATCATGTCCTAGCAGGACCAGGAGATTTTCCTCTTGCTTACCTAGATGATATTGCCATCTATAGCCATTCCTGGCAAGAGCACCTTCAGCATGTCAGGGAGGTGCTGGGCAGACTACAGAGGGCAGGGTTTACCATTAAGCCCAGCAAATGTCAGGTGGGCATGGCAGAGGTCTCCTACCTGGGACATAGAGAGGGGAGATGTAAGATCAGGCCAGAACCAGCCAACATGGAACCCATTCAGGTATGGCCTGCACCTGTTACCAAAAAGCAGGTGAGGGCATTCTTAGGGACTACAGAAAGTTCATCCCCAGTTATATTACCATAGCTGCTCCCCTCACAGACCTGACAAGGAAAAACAGGTCATATAAGGTAGTGTGGACCCCAACATGTGAACAGGCATTCCGGAAGCTTAAAGAAGCTTTGGGAGGAACCCCTGTGTTAGCCAGTCCAGATTACAGCAAAGAATTTGTTGTGCAGGTGGATGCTTTGAACCATAGGTTGGGGGCTGTACTTAACCAGATTTCTTCAGAGGGGGAGGGCACCCAGTGGTTTATCTCAGTTGTAGGCTTCAACCCAGGGAAAAATGCTATGCAGCTGTAGAAAAGGAATGTCTAGCCATAGTGTGGGCACTGCAGAAACTTCAGCCTTATCTGTATGGAAGGAAATTCACTGTAGTTACAGATCACAGTCCCCTAACATGATAACATCGAGCCAGCCAGCAGAATGCCAAGTTACTAAGGTGGAGCCTAGGGTTGTAAGCATATGATATATCAGTGCAGCACCGCAGTGGGTTTAGCAATGCCAACACAGATGGGCTCTCAAGACAGTGAATGGGGTAAAGTATACTCAGATAGACCTAACCCTCTCAAGCAATGTTTCTCAAGGATCACTTGAAAAACTAGCTTGAGTTTTCTGAGGGGGGGGGGGGGATATATGAAGGCTGTCAGCCAAACCAGATAGAATTTTGTAAATAATTCTATGTCATTGTAAGTATTAATATGATCCACAGGCATATGTTTTTACAAATGTAAGAAAACTAAATGTAAGAAAATTGTGTTATATGTTCTGAGCTTCAAAAAATGCAACCACAGTGCACCTGCTGGAAGAAAGCTGATAAGTGAAGCATTTTGTGACTGTTTGATCTCAAGCTCAGAGACAGGATGTCTGGACTAAGAAATTCTTTATATTGTCTTAGGACAAGAGTTAATTACTAGGTTTTATATATAAAGTGTCCTTTATTGCTGTGGTTTCCTAACAGGTGCAAGATTAAAAACAAATGTTAACTTTTGAGTTCTGTGAGCCTGGGAAACTTCAGCAGAGGTGTCAGAAATGATGTAATGTGAAATGACTCAGCAATAGTGCATGTTATCAACTTAAGGCTTTCTCAGAGAGAAAGACTGAGCATTTTGGAGTTTGTCTAAAGCTGACAACAACTCACCAGGCACTTGATTTGCTCTGCAAGTAGTATTTAGAACCATGATTTATCTTAGAGTTAGATAGAAATATAGCCAGATTAGCCTAGCTGTTTTCTATATTTATGTCAGACTATCCTACAGTATTGTTTTAAATGTTTACTGTGATCTCTGAACTCTTCATTAGCAATGAGTTGAATTGATGAGATTTGCCTTGTGTTTTTAATATTTATTATTAAATTATTTTAACTGTGGCTGTTTTGTGTAGAGATAATTTAAGCTTAGAGTACATTACATGTATTTGGTGATATTGTCCAAGCCACTCCAGAATAGACTTAGCCTTGGGTTACCCTTACTATTCGGATAACGGTAACATTGCACAGTAAAACTGGACACCCTTTGGTAAGGGCTTTGTTAGTAGCTGATAAATAGTGGTTGGTGACAGTGATTTCTACCTTATAGTCTCAAATCTTAAAGAGTGTGTGTGTGCATGTCAGTTACTTGGGCAGGTACAGGAAGCACTGGTTGGATAGAGAGGGTGCTGGAGGTTTTAGCTTGACCACTAGGCTGAGATCTGGATCCTATAGCTGTGCCAGTGGGGAGTCTTATTGTGGATCTGGAGAAAAAGGGAGAAACCAGTTCCAGACTGACTGTGATCTCTGTGTGCTCTTAAGGGAAATTGTACTTTACTCTGTGTGTAGTTTTTATCCCCCCAATGTGTATGCCCCTCACTGGTGCTAGTGGTGAGGATTGAGGCTCCTTGATTACTGGGCCAGTACACAGGAGTTACAATATGTATTTACAGTAAACACCAGAGTTTCAACCACAGGAAAGATTAAAAGTAACACAGCTGGAAAGATGCACACAGTTACAGAAAACTGAGCTAGTGTTTGGCCTGCTGAAAGCCCATTTTCATTACCTGGATGAATATGAGGGTACCCTTCAGTGTGACCCTACAACTACATGCAGGATGTTTACTGCCTTCTGGATTCTGCACATGATCATGCATTTGTCTGGTGCACAATTGCCACAGCCAGTTATTGATAGTAGCAGTGTAGCTCCATCTATCATTCTTCCCATCAGTGACAATAGTGATGGTGTCCAGCCAGTGAGAATAGAAGGGTAACCTCTGTGTCAGGCTCATCCAAGGTACACAGCTGTGCAGGCAAAGAGGTGGTGTCTGGTTCACAACTATGGGCCATGACATTCACTTAATAAAAGTGTAAAAAATTCACAGATAATACTTGAGCCACGTAGTGTTAATTGTGGGCTGTGTTGAGTAGTGCATTATCAACTTACACTGTATGTCAAATATTTCTATTTTTTCAACAAATTACTGTTGTCTTTCTTAAAGTGTGCATCAGTCATTATTTGTATACTACTGAGGGGTAAGTGACACAAGTGTTAGTTATACTGGCAGCGTTTGACTTAAGTGTGTACATGTAGGTGGCATGAAACTTGTTTAGTGCTATGCTGATGTTTTTCACTGCAGTGTCCAGAGCAGGGTATCATCTTTACTGTGCTCAATTTACTCACATTGGAAACAAATTGTTTCTTTTCACTTTCTGTCTCTGTGTTTTTCTTTTCCTGGGATATTATCCCTTCACTTTTTTCAGATATCAGTAAGAGTTGCAGCACTGGCCGTGTCTGGAAAGTGATTGCTGGGTGAGTCCTGCTTTCTTCTTAATGACAATGAAATTGTAAGTTACACCTGGAAGGTGTTATAAACAATATATTTTTAATGATAGTGTGGGTGATGATCTCATAAATCAAGAGGAAGTGCTGGAATGTGAACTTGTTGCTGAATTGCCACAATGGCAGGAGTTACTGGATGCAGGGGAACTGGTTGATGTTGCTCTTACCATGCTGCAGGATCTAGACTTTGACTGAGAAGCTCTACCACATGTTGTGGAAGTCTGATGAGGCCTGGCTGCCTTCTTCTTGTGAAAATCCACTTGAGTGCCTGCAGCACTGTCTTGAGATGATTGTGGTGTCTAGCCTACTAATCCATCACATATGTAGACAGTTCCCCGGACACACCCACCTGCACTCTCAATGTGTGCATGTAGAGAGACATGGATGCTGTGTGTTCAACTATATTGCACATGGCAATCATCATGACATCATCCCTGGTCTCAAACTTTCCCATGTACAGGTGAAATTCCTCACATATACCATGCAATACTCTAATCATCTCTTCCCGACTCTCAGTGACAGTAGCCTGGACTTGAACTGTGTCATGGCACATCTGATACTAGGCAACTAAGGCCTTGTATGTTTCTGAATCTAACTATGAAATATGCCTTCACCTAGCTCCTCTGTGTACAGATGTGACAGTGGATAATTCTTCATCAGAAAGTGTTGTCTGGTGTGTGCAAGAAGCATGTATTGAAATGCATCATGATGTTCCCAACCCCCCACACACTATGTCCTTATTGTACTGAGTGTATCGGTCCATGTCACTGCTTAAGGAGTTATCCACCTGCTATGGGGTAGGCAAACCTGCCAGTTCATTTTTCAACTGTGTGCCACTGTCCTCAGGCTGTGTCATAGTATGAGTTATGGCATCTTTGTCAGCAGCCATTATGCTGTCAACTTCAGCCTGCTATGCTAAGGCACAGGATGAGGTTGTGGTGCTGACCCCCCTAAAGAAATATGTCAAGATGCAGTTGATGTCACATGTGACAGGTGGAATTTCTTTTATGTATAGGTAGGATAACCACACTTACCATGCATTGTCTGTAAGGTTTGTGCCTTCCCTGACATCGATGGCACACTTAATGATGTAAATAAAGGTGATATATGCACAGGTGTCATGGCAAATGCATCTTAGCATAATATAGTGAAATGAATTACATACTAACTTTGTACACTGCCTGACTCTCGTTGTTGCAGGGGTCTGAAGGTTCTGGTGTTAGTACCACACCTAATTAAACCTGCAAAATCCTCATCTGCATCCAAATTATCCCCACAACAGGCAGAAGGTACTTCCTGGGATTATTATACTGGGAAAATAACTTTGTATTTAATTCTTCTTTATTTGATAATATAAGTATATATCCAGGCCTCCTGGATGATATTTTTATGATATGGAAAGGACCCAGGGATAATTGGAACTGTTTTCCAACATATTAATATTACTGCAGATTTCTTAAAATTCACATATAATATTGGACTAACTGAAATGCATTATTTGAATGTACTTGAAGTTTAATAAAGGACTTTGAGAATGAGAGATTCAAATTTCTTTCTGGGGTTTGCTCGGCACTTGGTTCCCACAGGGTACAGCTGCATCTATGCAGCTGTTTACATACTGGTATAGTGTGGTGGTGTACATTTCTGTGTATTCAGTGGAATTAACTGGTGGTAATGATCGGTTGTAATACACATTCTGTATCAGTAGTTTCATAAAGTTTATTGCTTGGTCGTTGTCAAAACTGAAGTCGTATTTTAACATTTATTATCATAATATTGTAACAGCAAGTAAACTGATATTCATACTATTTTTGGTGATTTTAAGAACTTTCTTAAGCTTCAGCAATGGTTACATACACCAAAGTACCACACCCAGCCTGACGGAAGGGTGGAAGTTGTGCGGAAATTAGCTGCACTGCGTAACATTGAGTATGATTTTATTCATACATACTGCAGTGCTTTCGGTCATATTATCACATGTTGCTTAACCACAGTGTTTAATTTAAGCATGCTGCACAGTTTCTTTTCTTTGTTTTTTACTGATTTAGAATCACAGTCTATCTAATGTGATTTCATATCAAGACCTGTGCCATATCCTAGGTTTCTGCTATTTGGCTTTGTCCCTAGATGTGCATCAAGACTTACAGCAGGCCATGTCGCATATTCAGTGACTGTGGCTCTCTAGGTTTCCACTACGTCTACATTTGTCTGCACTTTATCTGTATATCACATAAGTATGCAATGGTTCTGACATGCTAATGACATGCCCTTACTACAAGTGTTATAGTTGTTCTTGTGAAACTCGGGGAGCTTGCATATACATCACAGTGACACATATGCATAACTCATTTGGGAGTACTTCCTTATAAAAAACTAATGTAGCTGGAAGTGCTATAGAGATGAAAGTTCTTATTATTTCCAGCTATGCATTAGCATGGTTTATACTGTTTTTGCGTTGTTTAGTTGATGTTTGCAACTCACTTCCTAATAACGGTATAATGGACATGTGCTGTGATAAAGCAATTAGACCATTTCTCACTTCTATATAATTCTGGTTGAATGACATGGTACATTTGCATCACCTGTGCTTTGACTATGATACTGTGTCTTATGCTGTAGTGAGTAATACTATATACTGACCAAATCTTCACTTGACCTCCTATTTCTTTTGCTGAGTAGGGCTGTACTGGTAGCAAATTAAACAACAGAGATTAAACTTTCTTTTCCCCAGCCATGGATTTCAGCTGACCATTTAGCGATCTACTCACTTTTCTAGGCCAACCAAAGATATAATCTTTACAATGTGTTCTGGGTATACCTCAGGACTTCTTTCCAATGGGCCTTGTTCAGAACAGCTCCAATGGAAGTCTCTCAGCAAAGAGACTGATCCTATTACTAGAGTGTTAGTATAAATGGCTGTGATAAATTATTCTTATTCTTGATACATTTTTCCATTTCTTGACATTTTTTGGACTGGTTTTATGGTCTTCAGATTTGTGAATATCTGAATGTCATCTTTTTTGGATGCTAGAATACCTAAGTTGGCTCCATATAATCCAAAGAAAGGGTAGATGTGTTCCTAGGATCTCTGGGATCACTAAGTTCCCCATCCTCTCCTGGAGAGGAAGCCCCATGACCCTATAGTGATTACAAAAAAAGCACTCAGAAGTATCCTACATGCATGGAGTATGAAATGCTTTCAGATGTATAAAATTCACCTTACACTGATTAATTACACTGCAGTGACCACAAAACAGTGCCAAACGACTTTGCAGCTAAGTAATGATAAAGGGAAAATTATTCTGTGGTTAAAAATTCAAAGGGAGTATTCCAGGATGATTCTTTGACACCACTGTTTTTTCTTGCCCTTTAAGATGTTTAATTAACAAACTACTCTATGGTTACAGTTTAATTTCCAGAAACCAGTTCAAAGACATCTCATCTGCTTTTTATGGATGATTTAAGATTACATATTTTGGCAGATGAGGATCTGAAAGCACAACTTCAAATGGATAAAACTTTCTCAGATGATATAACAATGACATTTGGACGTGATAAATGTGCAAAAGCAGCATTTATAAAAGGAAAGCTGCAGCACCAACAGAATATGAGCCTCGGACAGGATTGTGATATAAGATAACGTGAGCAGAATGTATTTAGGAATAGATGAAAGGTTGGTAATAAAGCATGGAAAATGAGAACATAGCTCAGAAAGAACACTTCAGACAAAGTCTAAGATGACAGCTTTGCTTACTTCAGCAGAAGCATTTTGGGAAAGAATGTGAATAAAAATCAAACCAGAAGTACATAAGAGTCAGGCAGCAAACAGAAAGTGCCAACATAAAAAGAAAGAGTGTAAAGAAAAGGACCAGAAGAAAAGGAAATAAAATTGAAAACCCCAGAAATATAATGCCAAATAGAGAGAATTCCTAGAACAACCACATGTTGACTAATGTTGGATGCATGAATGGATAAGTACAGTTACATTTAAACCAAAAGATGAAAGGCTAATAAAAGCAGCCCAAGATAGAGGACAATGTACCACTGGTTTACAAAGTCTATAGAAAAGTGGGAGAAACAAATGCAGGTTCTGTAAAAGAGAAATGAAAACAGTTGGCATCACATTGCTGGTTGAGATACAGTAATGCCTGTGGGTCTATATACTAAAAAGCACAATAATGTGTCAGGGCTGTTGCATTGGTGATTGTGCAAACACTAAAATACACAGGTAGCTTAGAAACATTGGAAACACGAAAGACAAAACATGATTTACAATGTAGTTCAGATTACATGGGGCCACTTGATATCAGCAATTAAGAAAACAGATGCAAAAAAAGCAGGTATTTCAGTCAAAGAAAAAAGACAAAAGTAGTGCTAATCATTGAAACTGTTACACCCATTGATTATAGTGTCTTGCATACTGGGAGACACAAAATAAAAAATACCAGGATTTGCAAGCAAAAATGAGAATAATGTGGAAGAATAGTATTAGGAGCAAAAGGAATAATAAAAATACCCAGTCTTTCTATAGCCATCTTAACTTCTGAAATACTTATTCAGTCATATTATCACAGATAAACTTACTAAGCTGGGCATTAATCCCTATGTCACTCGATGGGTTGCCAACTGGCTTACTAACAGAACCCACACTGTAAAAGTAGCCGACTCCAAATCCAGCTCCAGACAAGTGACAAGTGGAGTACCTCAGGGTTCAGTCCTGGGAACGCTCTTGCTTGGCATCTACTTCTCTGAAGTACAGGCCAGCACTAAGGGACTCTAACTAACAAAGTTTGCAGATGACTGCAAACTGGGAGCCATTATTGAATCCCCAAATGATTTGGATATTCTACAAAAGGGCCTTACAGAAACAGATGCTTGGTGCCAGAACCATGGGCTCAAGCTCAATGCCAGAAATGTATAGTTATCCCCTTTGGGAAAAAACATGTACCCGTGAATTACCACATAGGTGGCAGTACATTAAACACCAAAATTGTGATAAGAGACTTAGGGACACAGGTGGACATTGGTCTCACATTTGATAGCCACATCGCCACAGCAGTCAGGAAATTCTTCTATGTGGCACACCTCATCACTAAGGGCTTTTCATCCAGAAAAAAGGAGGTCATTGTCCCACTGTACGCATCCCTCATAAACCCATTATAGAATACAATGCCCCATTCGGTATGTACCTCTCAAGACATCTGCAATAACTAGAAAGACCACAGAAATACCTCACTAAAAGAATCACAGGCCTAAAGCAGATGCCCTACACTGACCATCTAAAAAAACTCCAGCTGTACTCTGTCGCATATCGTCTACTCCGAGGCGATCTCTGCTTAACCTACAAGGCTATGTCAAACCCAGAGCTGTTGGACATGCTACATTTAAAGAAATCCCAATCCCTCAGAGCCACACGCTCCAGGGATCTAAACCTTGTCATCACAATGAACAAAACATGCTGGAGGGATAGGTTCCTGACCCAGAGACTCCCCAGACTCTGGAATAGTCTCCCCATACATGTCAAGCAGAGCACCTCTTTTGCCCTCTTCAAAAGGAACCTTGATGATTGGATGGGAGATAGGAAATTCACTCTGGGGATCACGTCAGTCCCCCTGCTAGACAGGGGTCCAGAGAAGTAAATATTGTGGAAGAAATAGCCAGGGAATTGTAATGGCTGGGCTTGTATAGGCCCTACGGCCAATAGCCTAGTACCAGCCTATGAACTTAATTTGAACCCTAGAACCCTCTCCCCACCAAAAGTCTAACTGTCTAAAATTGCCATCACTCAGATCTCAGGATCAAGTGACTTTCATTCTTTTAAGGCATTTTTTGGGTTTAAAGTACAAGAGAAGTCTTTCTCCCAAATATCTATAGTTTGTTGGAATATGCATCCACCTGAAATTCAAACTACTTAAAACACTATCAGTTTTCAAATTAAATTAAAGTAGTGCCTGGCTACTTACTATATATGAATGTTTTTACTTCGGGGAAAGTGGCTAAATATTGTATCTAGTTCCTGGTGAGATGTGACTCCTATGCTTACTTATGCACCTGTGAAATTTGTTTAAAATTAAGTGCAAATCCATTTCACCTGTTTTGTAACTAATGCCACTATGTATTGCTTCTATTTTAGGTTATACCTTATATAAAATGATAATTTTAATTGCAATCATAATACAAGTTGTATGTCCTTTCATCCAATGGTATCTCTGTACTTGTTTTATTCCTGCTTGCTGATATTTGATTTTTATGGGGGTTTTTTTGGGGGGGGTTGCCTTTGGATCAAGTCATGGCTGAAAAGCATTTGTGGACCAGCATTCCTACTCTGTTTATAAATATATAAAAAATTTGAAGTTGCCCATTCCAGCACTCATGAACAAGACCTCAAAATACATAGGCTCTTCCACTATTAAAATGGTGCCACAAGACAATGGGCTACGTACATGTTGATTTACAAAGTCCATTGAACATGTGGGAGAAACAGACAAATGTAGGTTTTACAAAACAGAACTGGAAACGGTTGCACACCTCATTGCTGGTTGCGACATACTAATGGCAGAAGGGCTGTATACTGAAAGACATAATAATGTGGCGAGACTGCTGCACTGGGGATTGTGCAAACATTATGGTACTGAAGTGGTTGAAAAACACTGGAAACATGAGGCACAAAGGATCATAGAAAATGATGAAGTCTACATCACATAGGCTCACCCGTTACCAACAGTTCAAAAGATAGATGCTAGAAAACTGGATGTAGCGGTCCAAGAAAAGAAGACAAAATTAACATTGATTATTGAAATAGCCACACCCAGTGACTACAGTGTCCTGTGCACAGAGTGACACAAAGTCATAAAATATCAGGACTTGCAAGCAGAAATGAGAGCAATGTGGAAGAAAGATACCCTGATAGTTCCAACAGTAGTAGGAGCAACGGGTCTTATAAAAAAAGAGTCTACAATCATATTTAGATATGCTACCAATACATGTAACTCAGTACAAATTACAGAAGGAGTCATTACTGGACATATTGCGGGTGCTGCGAAGAGCACTTTTGGCTGACATCAAAGAGTGAAACAATACTAATTTCATAAACTTTAATCGTACTTTGACTAAGGAATGGGGTCCATTCCCATCATGGTATTAGAAACCAAAAGATTTGGAGAAATTAAAAAAAGTAAGCTGTTTCTCTCACATGAACAGACTAAGCCACTGTTTCTGGGACAGTATCATGACCTTTGATTTGATTCCAGTCCCTATGACTTTTCGCTCAGCAGTGAATCACTCAGTTATATGTCAATGGTTGATGTCAGCTGAAACCAAAAGGGCATCATCATCATCATCATCTGTAAACAACAGAGACCTCACCTCCAGAACCCCAGTCCAAATAACCACCCAGTTTTAGCTGTAGTTTGATATCCTGTCTATGAAAATCATAAACAAGTGTAGTGATAAGACACTTCCTGAGTAGAGTCTGACACTTACATTGAATGAATTTGATTTAATATCAAGGACGCAGGTATAACTTTCCCTGCATTCACATAGAGATCAACTAGTGTACAGAAAACAACCAGCAAAAGAGGTCTAAAAAAAGACCAATAAGAAAAAACAACGAAGATTCCACGTAGAAAAATATTTATTCCATAAATCTTGTCTTAGCGCCTCGGCTACCACAGCCTTCAATGAGCACATAAATCATGGTGAAAATCCATTCCCTTATATATACAATAATGAGAGAAATATCAATTAATTAATCAATTAAACACAATAACATTTAAAGAGACTCCACTCTCTCCATAGACAAAAGTACATAGAATTCTCACATAAAAAACATATATAAAAATGTTAAGCAGCAAAATATCTGTTATTAAAGTAGATATTTCCAATTAATTTCTATATTTAAACCATTAGGTGATAATGTATTATATTTTAATATAAAAATAGATTCTTTATACAGTAACATATTTTTTAATAACTTATAATCACCCTTTTTAACAAAAATCTTCTCTAAAATAGTAGCTTGTAGCAAATCTGTATTACTATTATGAGTTTCTAAGAAATGTAATGCAACCAAATTTTCTGTTGCCCCCCTCCTGATGTCACGAACATGCTCCTGTAATCTAACCCTAAATTTTCTTTTGGTTTCTCCAATATAAAAAAGATTACAAGGGCATTTGAGACAGTAAATGACCCCCTTAGTATAACAAGAAAAACATTGATTTGGTGTAAATATTTTATTATTTATTTTATTAAATGTAAGCTTTATAAAAGAGCATATATTGCAACCATAGCAAGGTATAGTACCAAAAGTTTTTAGTGAAAATTTTAACTTGTCAGTAGGGCATATATAATATGCTCTAATCAACATATCACCCAAACTTTGTCCTCTTTTATAAGCAATTTTAGGATTTACAGGAAGTAATTTACTCAAAATTGTATCTTTCCTTAAGAACTTCCAATAATATTTCACTATATCCCAAATTTTCTTACTCATTAAATTATACGTAGTAACAAAATAAATATCATCTTGCTGTACTTTATTATACTGTTTAGATGTATAAGTTGGAATGGTATGTCCTTCAGTAACCATTATAAACTTATTAATAGATTCCATAATGCATTGGATCATATAACCTCTATGCAAAAACATATCAACAAGTTTATTAATTTGTCTTTCTAAATCCTGATAATCATTACATAATCTAGACAACCTTACTATTTCTCCGTAAGGTAAAGATTCAATTGTATGACGAGGATGGCAGCTGGTACCAAACAAATATTGGTTTCCATCAACAAATTTTTGATGAACAGTGGTAAGTATAGATTCACCTTCTCTACCCACTAAAGTAATGTCTAAAAAGTTAACCTTTGCGCCTACTTGTAAACCATCAAATTTAATATTGTAATAATTATTATTAAGTTCAGATACAAAATGAGTTACAGAATCATGACCTCCCTGACACAAAAAAATTAAATCATTGATGTATCGAAAAAATAACAACACATGATTCTTTACAAAATTATTAGTATAAACATAATCTAACTCAAATTTAGCCATGAAAATATTGGCATACATGGGGGCAAAAGGTGCCCCCATGGCAGTACCTTTTAATTGATGATATATATTTTCATTAAAGCTAAAAAAATTATTCGATAAACAGAAATCAGTCAAATCCAAAATGTAATGGGAAACCGGGCTATCACCCAAAAAATAATGTAAAGCTCGCATACCATCCCTATAATTAATATTGGTGTATAAACTCACCACATCTAAACATACCCAGAACATATCTTGAGTCCAATGTACATGTCAAATTTTATGAATAAAATCAAAAGAATTCTTAATATATGAGTCCAATTTTTCTACATAAGGCAATAAGTGTTTATGTATGACTTCCCCTGCATTTTGTAAAAAATAATTAGTAGCTGCCACAATGAGACGACCAGGAGGGTTATAAGGATTCTTATGCAGTTTTGGAAGACAGTAAAAAGTAGCTAATTGACAGTTATCTATGTTAAACATAGTGTCTAAATCTTTTTTACAAAAGTAACTTAAGCATACACCTTTTTCAATAAGAATAGTAAATCGTTTTATTGAATTCATATATTCCCCATATTCACATATTTGATAAGTAGATGTATCACAAAGATGTTTCATACACATATCGTAATATTGAGTATGATGAAGTATAACAATTTTATTGCCCTTATCAGAAGGTTTAATAATAAGATCATTCCTATTCATCAACTTCTTCAGAGCAAACCATTCACACTTTGTCATATTAAAAGAGCAAGAATTCTTATCAAAAACATTCACTAGTTGTTGTAAAGAAAAATATAACATTTCAGAAAATTGTGTGATAGTACTATTAATATATGGAGGAATACATTTACTTCGATATTTAATACCATCTATATTTAAAAGAGTGTAAGCATTAGCTACTGTAGAGTCATAATCATCAGAAATACAAGAGAAAAAACTGTCGGTACTCAAATCACTTTCCAAACTGCATTTTTCATTATAGTCATGTATAGATATATTATTCTGAGAAAAATAATATTTTAAATGTAACTTCCTGATCAATCTGAAAATGTCTTGTTTAATAACATAGTTTCTTGGAATAACTGTTGGTACAAATTTCAAACCTAACTGCAAAACAGATATTTCTTCCTCTGATAATGAAAGACCTGACAAATTAACAACATTAGAAGCATAAATTGTAGGAGAAGTTAAACATATATTAGTTCCATCTGCTACGTTTAGAAGTCTGTTTAAATTGTCCTTCACTCGGTGGAGAGCAACCACTAATTCCTTTTTTCTTGTTGCCTCTTTGATTACTATCTGCATAGGCTTGAAAACGCTGTTTATGAGCCTGTGGATTCTGTGCATCTGGCAATGGCGGGAATTCAGAAAACTCCCCTTCAGAATCTGTAGTTAAACCAGCTCCTTCCGAAGAAGCAAAAGAGACAGACAACTGTTCCTTATTTCGATTCTTTCTCATTGATTTAAAGCACAAATTAGATTGAGTTTGCCACAAAAAGGCCCGCCCATTATTATAATCACGAATATCTCTTTTAATTTTGGTAGATGTAAAATCTACCTGTTCATTTTCAAATTTATTTAATTTATCTTTCAGATTTTTAAAGATGTCACTGACCTTTTGTTCACCTATCTCAGCAAGCAAATCTGAGTGCATGTTCTGTAACTCTCGTTGCAACTTATTTTGGAGCACACGCTCTCTCTCTACTAATATATTCACCCATTCCATAGCACAGGAATGGGCGGCAGCAATCCATCTGTCTTTAAATAAATTATCAGTAGGATCCGTAGAGTCAAAAAGTGTTGCTGGATTTTTAAATGCTCTAAGCCCCCTAGGGGCAATATTAAGTTCAGTATATCTATTTAAACCCAGCAAATTAAAGTGGCAGCGGGTTTCACGAAAAATCAATTTCTCAAAGTCATTCACAGTATCTTGAATTTCTTTAGGAAACATACCTGGGGCGGAGCCTCCCAAACCCCCAAACGGGTTAAGGAACTTTCTTTGTCTCTCCTCCATAAATTGTAAAGCACTATAAGCCGGTCTAAGATTGTTATCATTACCAGCTATCACTGAAGCAGCAGGTAAAACTGTAGTAACAACAGCAGTAGCAGAAGTAGAGACTGGTGGGGCAGCAACAGCAGAATTTTTCTTATCAACTAGTGTACAGCACTGGTCCTGGTAAGCCATACACCTCAGTACCTCCCACAACACATCAGGGCATATGGTCATGAGTCTTTTCAGTCCACAAAACAACTGTGTTTTGAAATGTCAGCCTCACATGAATCCTCACACAACTGTGCAAGGCTAAAGTGCTTGTTCACTATTCCATAGCCTAGGCAGAATCTGCAGTGTTACTCATGAATTCAGAGGTTCACCTACCTTCCAGAGTTTTAGCTGCAACACTTTGGCATATGCTTTGTCAGGAAGGCTGAGAAGTTTAATTGTCATACAGATGGAACCCACTACTGAGCACCATTTTGTAAGTATATGACTCACCCTGTTTTCCATTCTGCAAGCACTGTCCACACTTTTTTAGTATGCACATTTTATTGTGCAAATATCACAGTAGTACTTTTATAACAACAATAAAAGCATATAATAGAAAGAAAACATAAAAAGGTTTAACTTACTAAGGTATACCTTATGCTTTTGTGGTGCAAAAGAAAATCTGTGTGACTCTAATTAGGTAAAGAAACAATAAGATTATGTAATACAATTAAAATACCTTTACTGATGAATATATATCATTCTGTATAAAAAAGGAAGGAGCATAAATCTAAACAACAGTCTTAAATTAACTCAAACAATCCAACCATTGCCATTTTGAGAAAAGAAAAGGGTCTTGAGAAGACGTATTCTGTGTCATCTCAAAGTGTTTAACCTCTTTAATAATAATAAGTCTTGAATTGTGGGGAAGGACTGTTCCTATTTTGCAATGATGCATTTCTTTGCTAATAGCATTACAGACTGAGGGTTGCCAAATATGTTTTAAAATGTTTCATAAAATATGTAATGCTTAACAAAAATAATTTTGGGGTAAATTTCAATTATTTCAGGTGTCACCTAATTAAGCTTGCAATTCTGTCTTAAATAATAATAATCTGGAGCAACTCCGGAATATATGAATGCAGTCACCCACTTCTAGAATATCCCACATCCAACTCTAGGAAGCAACAGCTGGGAAAAATCTGGCAAGTCAGGCTGGGGTATTCCTGCCCACAATGTTTATGTAACACTATAGAAATATGCTAGTCATGCAATCCCATCAGTCCACTGCCTTGAAGTTCTCTGGCTGGGTCTCATCCACAAAAGCAGATTATTAATATGGAGGCCACTTAATATAGTCAAACTGCAGTTTAGTATTTGCCTTATATTCCACTGTGGGACACAGAAGTGTTCTTTTTGTCTGTTATTTTGCATACAACATTTTTTAACTGCTTAGTACAACACACCATGATAGTGTCTTACATTACATGCCACCACTTTATTTCTGCTGTTAAATTACCTTCAACAAATGTCATCAACATACTGTACAGGTATACCCTTCATCAGCAATGTATACACCATACAGCTGTTCATTGAAATACACTGGCCATTACTTGCATGTCATCTGTGTTGTATGTAATGTATAGCTGCTCCCCTCACAGGGGTGAGCCTGACCTATGTGGCAAGTGTTATATGTATGATGTATTATGTAGCTGCCCTGTTTAGTACTGTGGGCCTTAATTAGCAGACATCTGTGATGCATGTATCTAGCAACTGTTTTCTACATTACTGTATGTGTTTACTAAGTGCCATTTAAGTTGTATGCATTGTGTAGCTGATCCCTGCAGTAGAGTGGGCCTTAACAGTGCTGCATGTATTCTGCTCAATGCACTGCTTTTGTTGAATAGATATGCCCTGTGTACATTATGAGGCAACGATAATTACCCTGCAGTGTAGCCATACATACAACTATGCCTCCATGTGGTGCTCTATTCATTACAGAAAGAGTTAGGAATAAAAGTGAAATCACAATACCAGTGCTGTGTAAGCAGTGTCCTGCAATGTACAGGTAACTACTTTAAATTTGCCACGGTGTGTGAATGATGCATCGATAACCCTGGCATGGCAATGGGACTTCTCCTATGAATAATCAAAGCATAATCATAAACAGAAATATTCCTTGATCACAGGTAACCAAGAATTCTTTTTCCCTACAGCCCATTGGCAAAGATCGACATAAGAGATTTTTTAGAGCGCCTGCCCCTCACTTTCCTACAAATTATATATACCAACTCTATGGCCACACAACAGTGAAAAAAGAAGAAACTCCCTATTAGAGTGCACAGATGTCTCACTGTGACTAACAATTTATGGTAAAGGTGATTATACCCAGTTGTGTTCTGGCAGTTAAAGCCCAATCAACATGCCCTCAGTCACGTGCAGGGAAACTGTTATTAGAACTACTGGTCTGTGCCCCTAACTTTTCATTTTTCCCTATATCTGACCATTTAATTTTATTCATAAGCTACTTGGCAGTGAAAATAACTTTAAACAAAACAGTTTTTGATAAGCTAGTATATTAGTTTTATAACACTGAAAAGATTCAACCACAGCCTAATTACAGCCTTCATTCCAGCAGAGCAGAGAACTACCAGTGTCATCCCCTTGCACAAAGGTGGTGCCACTACTGACCCAGGAAACTATCACACCAATAGCTTGACAAGTCTGATCTGTAAAGTCATTAAGTGTATTATTATGGATCTCATAAACAAGGACATAGGCAATGTTTAAGCACTTGACCCCATGCAATTTGGATTTGTCAGGGGCAGATCATGCCTACTGAACTTGGTTGACTTCTTTGAGACTGCCACCAAGGCCCTGGATGAGGGAAAGTCAGTACACACAACTTACCTTGACTTGACCAAGACTTTTGACAGAAATCCCCAGTATCATCAAAAAGCTAACGCAACTAAGTGTAAATCCCTATCTCGTCAGGTGGGTGAAAAATGAAATGCAGATGTGCTGATGCTGCTTGCTGGTGCCTTGTTAAAATAAAAGTCCGATTAATGCACTGAACTTTTCAGACTATTTGGCACTATATTATCCACTTTATGCAGTACTAATAAAATAAGTTGTCTATGTAAGAGACAACATGTACAATACTGTACAGTTTACAGCTTTAATGTCTCAGAGTAAGCTTTTCAGGCAGCACAGATGATGTTATCCAGTATATAGATCTAAAAAGAAATCAGATCTAACATCATACACTTTTAATGTCCTTTATATATCCTTCTGTACCATCTGGATCCTGTCCATGAGAACAGTCTGTTATTGTTAATACCTTTGAAATTATTCTGAAGTCATGCAGTCTGTTGTTAAGCTACTTTATGTCCTGTTTCAAGGTGAATAACATTTAGGGAGTCTTTTCTATTGTGAATGTTTCTGTATGAAATCAATTTTCCCATACTCCCTGCACCTGTTTCTTATCTGTTTGTACCAAGTACCAGACTTCTGTAATACATTCAGTTTGGATGCATTTTTTTCCCTTGCTTCTCAGCTAAGAGCGGTTTAACCCTTTAATATATACATGCTAACAAACAGAAATGTACATGCATCTAAGTGACTATATTTTCCTACATATAGTCTAGCAAAGAAAAGTGTATATGCATTGTTCTAAAGGTATATATATATATATATATATATATATATATATATATATATATATATATATATATAAAAACAGTGGGTGGCCAACTGGCTCACCGATAGGACCCACAAGGTCAAAATAGGTGCCACCTGCTCCAACAGCAGACATGTCACTAGTGGTGTTCCCCAGAGATCTGTCCTGGGATCCCTACTGTTTGGCATTTACTTCTCAGAGGTCCCGGAAAAAACAAAGGGCCTGTGGCTAACCAAGTTTGTAGACGACTGTAAGTTGTGTGCTGCCATTGACTCCCCAAATGATGGTAACATACTGCAAGAGGGTCTCACAGCTACAAATAACTGGTGCCAAAGTCATGGCCTTAAGTTAAACACACAAAAAAATGTATTATCATACCATTTGCCAAAAACATGTTCCCTACTGATTACCACACCAACAGCAACCCCCTAAGCACACAACCTGTGGTGAGAGACCTAGGTACTCAGGTTGACAGCAATCTCACATTTGACCATCATGTGGCGGCAGTGGTCAGAAAAGCCTTTTACTTGGTTCATCTCATAAGTAAAGGGTTGCATCCAGAAAAAAGGAGGTCACAGAAATATCTCATAAAAAGAATCCATGGTCTCCAACATCTGTCCTATGTGGACAGGCTCAAATCACTATCAGTCTACTCAGTGTCATACAGATTGCTCAGAGGTGATCTGTGTCTCACCTACAAGGCAATATCGGACCCTGCCCTCTTAGAGATGCTTCATATACATAAGTCTAACTCCTCGTGCACTACCTACTTGACAGGCCTAAATCTAATATGCAGCATCAACAAAACCTGCTGGAGAGACAGATTTATCTCCCAGAGGCTGCCCCGTCTCTGAAATAGACTTCTCATACATGTCAGAGTACCTCTCTGACACTCTTTAAGTGCAACCTTGATGAGTGGATGGGAAACCACACATTTGTCCCAGGGGTTCCACCTTTGTCCCTCATTGACAGGGGTGAGGTGCTGACTGAGGGTTCTTTTTTGGGGATAAACTCTTGGCTAGGCTTGTAAGGCCCCCAGGGCAATTAGCCTAGTAACCTCCTATGATGCTATGATTATTGTTCTGTGGTTTAGCTGGAGGTGTAATCAACATGAGGTTGATAATATCTATATGTTTTGGCATTGTCCTAAGACAGTGTGTGAACATTATTATAATAAGGAAGATGAATGAGACTTTTGAGAGTATGATAGCTGTGAGATGCAATTTGTGTTATTTGGAATTCTTCTCAAAGGTAAATCCCTTCCTCATCTCACCCTGGAGGTGTATTGGACCTTTGCTATGGTTGCCAAACTTTTATGTGCTAAACACTGGAAGAGTAAGGCAGTTCCATCAGCAGAATATGTAGGAAACGTTCTGTGGCAGCATTTAGGTTGTATTATATATTCTTTAAAACACACATGCTGTTCTTACAGGCCATGGTCACATTGTAAATGCACACTAGAGAAATATTATTCCCTAACATTCTCACTTTGCCTTTGATCTTTTATGACATTTAAGTGCTATAAACCTTTTTTTATGAATGGAAGGTGCTTTAAATAAATACAGTCTGTATATATAGTAGATAGTTTGTTGTGAATGCTTTATGGAATAGTGTTACATTTGCAAGGTTTTCTTGTTATTATTTTGTTTAGTCATATAGTATTTTATTTCTCCTCTGTGTTATGCTTCTTTTAGAAAATCAAATAAAGTTCAGGTAAAAATAGAATATTGTTGTTTCAGGTATCACATTAAAAGAAAACTCCACCCTTTCATACAGTTTAACTCAATCGTTAGCTTTCTTTTCTCCCTACAATATGATTCCAACATTGTGTATGTACCAGAAACCTGCTTGCAGTTTTTAAAACATTTATTTCCTGGCATTGTAGTCAAAGGAAGGTAAAGCCCACCTACTGTTTTTTTAAACTCAACTTCTCACATACTTAGCAGAGAAATTTGTCTCCACCTGCATGATATATCATAGACACAGTTAAATCTGTAGTTTACCCTGTCAGGCACTGCTGTCAAACTTAGATGGGTAATTAATCTTGCTAATCTCAGGAACACAGCAGCTGATATAAAAAAAGACAGAAAGCTGTGGAATTATTTCCACTGTTTTTATTGCAGATGGGAGGAGAACTTAACACTCCCCTTTTTGTTTCAAAACAAAGCAATTAAATCAGTCAGGGGTTTAAAGGTAATTGTCAACTCTTCAGACAAATTTACATAAGCAGCAACACAGTATTGAAATTATAAGCTTTAAATGCTATTTACAATAGTTTGTGTTAAGATAACTTAAGAGCAGTAGCAAAGATTTCTGTGACATTTAGAGAAAAGTCAGTAAATATTTTTTCTTGTAAAGTATAAATGCATTTACCATTTTCTTTCAAGCCTCCTTCCCCCCACATACACACACATGCCAGAACTGCAGAAAGAGAGTCAGGTGGCAACCCTATCAACTAGGTGCACTGATACTGTTCATAAAAATGTGTTTTATGCTTTGTGTGACATCCTTCCAGAGGGGGATGCATATCTGGTACATGCAGATCCATTGTAAGAGATTCCCACTGACTTTAGTCAGTCCTTGCATTGTCAGAGAGCAACCATAATATACAGCGGAATTTACTTTAACATACATTTACTATGTGCAGTTGCATTAAGAACACTAAGAAAAGGAAATCAGAAGTACTTAACTGTGTTTAAATGCATGCACACACACACACACACACACACACACACACACACACACACACACACACACACACACACACACACACACACACACACACACACACACACACACACACACGCTTTTGTACACATGTACTTTATATACATACACATATACAGAAACACACACACACACACACACACACACACATACACTATATATATATATATATATATATATATATATATATATATATATATATAGCACTTACATATTATTGCAACCAGATTTCCGAAGTGTCAGAAGTGTCATAATTAATTACGTTTCCGCATTAACAGGTATCGTAAACTGAAAAGGGGTCCATAAAGAAGTACATAGTAGTCTGTCACAGTTGGAAGGAGGAAGGAAGAGGAGTAACGTTGATATTTTGTACTCCTGGGTGTCGCACTTCATTTCTTGTATGAACTGCATGGTGGCACTCCGCTGTACACATCCTGCATTCCTGATTGCCTGATTGCACTGTTAGCAAAGGTAAACTTACTCAGGAACTTACTTACTCAAGAATATACACTCTGACTTTTTATGGACAGTAAACATCCAAAGCAAATATGGCTATAAGGAATAGTAAGGGACAGGGCATTGATTCCTCAGTGAGTGGTGGCTTTGTCCCCTGCAGGAGTCATGTGCGAGGGGTGTTACACCATATCCCACTTCAGACACAGATAGTTGTGTACATCTCACCTTGCTGACTACCAACAGGCAGTTACAGTACTAAGAAGATGTCCTGTACATGCTCAAATATGTATGAAATTTATCAATCGCAGATCACGGAATGGTCATGGAAAGGGCTTTGAAATGTGACACTTGCCTTGTTGGGAACATGCTTGTAACATTAAGGATGACAGAGAAGCATCAAGTCATCCGTATAGGTTGGGAAAGGATGTTTCCATGTGATAAAATATTTGGCTCTGCTTACTGCTTCTTACTGCTTGCTCTTGCTGTGGGATTTGCTGGCTGGATTCTGCTAAAATTCAAAGTCTGGTTATATTTGCATTCAAGTCTGTTGCATACAGAAACTTGCAGAATATACACTGATGAGAGAATATACTTTGCAGCATCAACTTTAGAGAGCAGTAACCAATAACTTTTTATAATAAACCAAACTGGACAAACGTTGCAGCTTAAAGTACTGTTCCAACTTTACTTCTCATATAGTACAGATGATGTGAGAGATATAACATTTACCTCAGGACTTGTGTCCCTACCATACCTCTAACATAACTAGATTTAATACAGACTTTTTATACATATTTTAGTTAAACACACACCCTCTTGGTTTTGGAAAGATACTGCCTTGATGACGCAAATGCTAACACATCTGTTCTTGTGCAAATGCTGATAGGTAAACTGTCTTCAAGAAAATGCCTTGTGGATTCTGTAAATGCTGATAAGTAAACTGTCTTCAAGAAAATGCCTTGTGGATTCTGTAAATGCTGATAAGTAAACTGTCTTCAAGTAAATTCCTTGTGGATTCTGTAAATGCTGATAAGTAAACTGTCTTCAAGAAAATGCCTTGTGGATTCTTTAAATGCTGATAAGTAAACTGTCTTCAAGAAAACGCCTTGTGGATTAACTTTCTTAGAAAAACATATTTTTAAACTTTCTTAGAAAAACATGTCCTGTTGTCCAGTGAAAGCAGATTACACTCTTGTCATGTCTGTAATTTTTAAGCCACAGTCATTTATTTTAAACTTTCTTGATGTGTGTATTTTTTTAAGCCACAATCATTTAGTACGGATGCTAATCACATATTACTAAACTTTCTTTCTACATTTGAGCAAGCTTTATCTTATTCCTTATTTATGTTGCATATTTGTAGCAAAGTTATTTTCAACCTTAGTATATTGTTGGGCACACTCTAACACCATGGAAGATGAATGTTACCATTATTCCTCTTCCTATGTGAGAAACAATCTGACATAGTACTTAACAGTCGACACACCCCTTCTTAGGTAAAGAGAGATCATTTTGTGAAAAGTTGACAAAGTACGGCACTTCGGAAATCTGGTTGCGATAATACGTAAGTACCATATACGTAAGTACCATATATATATATATATATATATATATATATATATATATATATATATATATATATATATATATATATATATATATATACACACACACACACACACATATATATATATATATATATATATATATATATATATATATATATATACTATATATGTGTGTGCAATATGTGTGCATACAATGAATTTATAATAAACAACATAGTAAAGTTAAGCATTATTAATGCATACATTCTAGTAAATGTTGCTCAATGATTTACTTGGTCACTGTCACACATTGGCTATGTGTTCCACATGTAATCTTGGTCAATGTCATTCTGTCAGTATTTTTTTATTTGTACTGATAAGTGCATTTAATAACTGTTATTATCTTTGCCAGCGTAGCTTATGTTGTGGCTGAAAAGGGTCCTGGGACCAGTTTACTTTCCTGGTTACCAAAGTATAAATAAATATGAAACAGAATAAAGAAGGGGAAACATGACAAAAATAATTGAGGAACTAGTAAAGCACATCTTAAGTCTACATCATTCATGAGAGAGAAAAATCCTCGCACTTTAGGAATTGGGAAGTAGCAGACAAAGTTTAGAGTCCTACTACTTGTCACTTGTAAATGCACAGCAAGGATTAGACAAACTAGGCATCACCTGCTTCTGTAATCAATCTGTGTCACCACTGATCTAGGTTCTTCTTCAGGGCCTGGATCTTGGAAGGCAGTTGGAAAGGAAGAACTAATCAGAAAATTGTAAGTTAGTGGGGGAGGTGCTGCACTACTTGACTGCTTGCTAATAGAAACCTGGGCAAATTTAAATAATTTATTTATTTATTCACTTTGTTAATGCGGTGGGGTATTCCAGCTGGGCAGTGCCTATTTGTAATGGAAACCTGGGGAGAAAGACTCCATAAAACATTTTAACCTCATGCCAACATAAAAAATACAATAATTTAATTAAAGAAACACAATTAAGAAGTGTTACTTAGGAAATACATATAGAACCCACTTTATACAATTATACTGTAGTTTAAATAAAAATGGTAAACCAGAGGGGTTTATAATTAAGTATATATGGATGCCTTAGGTATAACTATGATGAAGGCTGGAGAAATAAGGAAGAGGGGCATATGTTAGTGGAAGTGAGTCTAACAGGGTATAACATGGTCTAGGAGAGAGATAGCATTTACAATGTGTTTTTGTGTGGGCCTGTGTGTGTGTGTGTGTAAATACTGAGGAGAAGTCTAAGACAATTTCTGGTGTCTACTGCCCTGCCTTCTTCCTTCCTTAACAGGATAATACATGGAAAGCAAATGGACATGTGATGGGTGGGGGATACTGGGTTGCTGAGTTTTGTAGTGATTGGCAGGGTATCACATGTGCCTCTTCTTGCAGGGCATTCCTGATCTGACTAGTTGTGGGTTGTAGAAGAAAATACTAAAACAACAAAGGAAAATATGATGAAAACTAACTAGCAAAGTACAAAGACAGAGCAATATTTAGTATAAAAAAAAATCTTCAACATACTGAGTTATAATGTTGAAAATAAAAAGGCCTTTTTATTGTCTGACAATTAAAACTGTCTTGCAAAGTCTCTGTTTTAGAAAATAAATGCTTCCCTTAACTCTGAGTAGCTTTTAAAGTAATGCTTACCTTACTTTGCATTACAGCACAGAGAAATTAATGCTCTGCATCAATTAAAACTGCAAAGGTTGATAGTCAGCCCCATTCTGCCATCTAGACGTCAAGATGAGGAAGTGCAGCCTGGAAACTGCATAGAAATTAAATCAGCAAATACCTGAAAATCATACACATTGTTCTTTGTATTGTCCCCATCTTTCTCCTCTCGCAACCCCAGAGCTGGTAAGACCATGAAGTGTACAGACTGTTAGTAGTTCAGCACCACCTTGTCTTCATGGTCTGCTCACTCTTCTACACTTGTCAATCAGCAGCAGTTTCTTGTTAAGCAGTATGTCATTTCTTCCTTCCTTCATTTACAGTTCCTTTATGTCTGCCTATGCAGTCTTTCCAGCAGTGCTTTTGGTTCCATATTCCCACCAGGAACGGCATTCCATGCATCCCCAGCCCTCTCTGTCAAAAAAAAAAAAAAAAAATTCTCTTTAATATCACCCAAGCAATCCTTCTTCTAATTTGTACTCATGAGTCTCAGTCTTGAATAGACCCTCCTCTGAAAAATGTATTGTTTTACTTGCATTTGTTTACTAGCAAAGTCTGATTGGGTTGAAAACTCCTTTACAGCATAAGTCCAGGGAGAAAAGCTCCAAAACAGTAACAATCAATATACAGTATATATTGTAAAAAATATGCATGCAAAATATACAGTGCAATTGAATATGTACAGGTAAGATATACAAATAAAATGGAATATTGTATAATGCTTGTCCATAAGGTAAGGAACATACTGCACAATACTGGGTAATATTACAGTAGCAAGTGTAGGAAACATGAATCAGCAAGTGATGTGACATATACTTATGCAAATGGCAGTAGAACATTTCACATTTTGGAAGCAGAATGTGATATGTACTGATATTTGCAATGCTGTCTTCTTAAAACTTCATAATTTCCTTGAGTAACTTTGACTCGTCACCCGCCAACTGTGCCTGAGAGCTTCATGATTCACACACCACTCATGGACCAGTCTGTAGTACAAACTCTAATTGCCCCATCCTCTGGAAAGACTATGGTACAAGGGAAAATCTGCAAGTGGGGCTGTGTGTGTGTGTGTGTGTCTTTGCTGATTGAAGATTTTTCTCGTGTTTTTTCAAAGTTAAAACTCCATAAAATATCCAGGATAGTACTTTAAATTATTGACTTATAGCCATTTGGCGATTTCAGTACTTTTTGTGCATTTAATCAAATTTTATAATGTTTTTTACAGTTTGTTTACTTGCTGGCTTTGTGCCTTGAACAGTAACCTGGCTGATAAGTTATCTGATTGCACCCCGTTCTAGTTAATCTAAGTGTTTTCCCTGTGATTTTACACTTTTACCTTTTTTTTTCCAACTTAAACTGCAGCTCAGTTAGAATAATAGCACATTTTTTTAGTTGTCTGTTAGTGTATCTAACAGAGACTCCATTTTGTTACACTGCTCTCCTTTGTTTATTCATTAGGCAATAGCTCCCTGTAGCTAGTAAATGCATTTCCGTCACTTTCCACTATTTTTCCTACTCTTACAACTTAGTCTTACATTAAAGTACAGTTTTCATTTAGTTTTATAGTCTGGGTGTAAACTTGCTTTAACTTGCTGAAATCAGTACTAGTTATTGGGTGGCAGGGAATACTTTGCTACTGTTTCTGTGGGGTAGACATTACTGGCTGGAGTTCTAACTGCTTTTGGTTCTTTCTTTTTACACATGGTTTAACAGTATGTGGTGGATCTGCATGCAATGATGTGCAATAATGTACTCGACAAATGCAGGCAGTTTTATTTTTGAATTCTGTCTTAGGAGCATTAATTAAGTCCATCTCTCAGTTATATCTGTATAAAAGGCAGAGTTATGCAGCAATAAATCATTGTGCATCTAAGATGATCTCAAAGTCCGTGTAGACTAATCATTTACTACCTGCCTGGTACTGCCTCTATCAACACTTACTAGCATACCACAAATCAGTACTTTAAGTCAAAGCTGAAACACTTCTCTTAGTAATTGCTCTAACAGCTGTTTGCTCTTCACATGTAGACTTCATTTTTTATATGTACAGCTTACTGCCTCTCTGTTCTTTCTTTTTTCCTTCTTTGTGATTGGTCAATGTACTACCCAGGTAATCAAAGGTAAGATAAAAATAAAACAGAATGTGCACTTCTTTGCTAGTGTAATCATTTTGTATGTCATTTTCTCTTGTGTTTTTGTGGAGCTTTTCTCCCTGGGCCTCCACTGAAAAAGGGCTTTCTCTCAGTTAGGCACTCCCGGTTAACAAATGTCAAATAAATAAATAAACTAAATAAATAAATAAAATAAATAGTTCTTTTAGGCAGATAACAGTCCAGTAAATGAACTCCAAACCCCATAGATGTTATACTCCCTTTGCCCACAATAGTAAGCAGCTGGAACCAAGGATTTGCACTTTCCAACAGTCTCTATAGTCAGCTCAGATGAAGTGGGCATCCTGAGACAATGTAACAATTGTCTCATGTTTACTGACAACCACCTACTACTTAAACAAACAATCATAATGTGGGAGAGATGTAGTTATATAGTGTAATTGGAGGCAAGGCTCAGACACAAAGCTATTACATATAACAAGCAGTTGTTCGTGTGAAGATTGGGGAAAGATGGGCGAAGGCTGCCAGCCTAGTCAAATAAAATTTGATACATAATTCTATCATTTGTATAAATAAATGTAAAATACAGGCTTGTGTTCTTAAATGAAAGAAATCACTGTAAAATGTGAACTTCAAGATTGTTGCAACATTGCCATCTGCTGTAAGGGAAACCAAGCCAAGCATTTCAAATATTCTTTGAAGTTACCATTATCTAAAAAAGTGGTGCTGAAGCGCCTGGCTGAGCACATTCTTTCTATTGTCTTAACTTAAGGAATAATTGTTAGAGTGTACAAGTGAAATGTCTTTTATTTTTGTAGTTTCCTGAGCAGGTGTTAGATTGTTAAATAATGCAGTTTGTGGCCTGGGAACTCCAGACTAAGTGTCAAAATTATGTAATGTGAATACTGGGAACCTAAGTGTCAAAATGATGTAATCTGGGAGGGGCTTAGCAAAAATGTTTGTTAGTGAGTTTAAAAACTATTGTTGAGAGAGAGACTGAAAGCATTTTGTCTTGGACCATCAACCCCAACACTACTTATGCTCTTTATATCTGTAAGTAAGATTGTAGCACTGTGTTTTCTGTTAAGAATAGCTAAAGATTAGAAAGTTAGATTGTTTTTCTTTGACATCAGACCTATCCTACTGTATTATTTTAAATTTCTGTGTGATCTCTGAACTCTTAGATATCTCTGTGGTGTAGTAGTATTGTCTTGTGTTTTTAATTATTTATTATTAAATATTTTAAGAACCTTTACCTGTGGCTGGTTTGTGTAGAAACAAATTAAGCTCTAAAGTACATTGCATATTTATAGAGTATTGTAATAAGCCACTCTAATAAGCCTTAGACTGAATAGTCACATTACCAATTGGATAATAATATTGCACAGTAATAATTGGACACCCTTTTAAGGGTCTTTGGATAGTTGATAATTATTAGCTGGTGGTGGCAGTAATTACTACTGTATAGTCTGGGTAAAGGGGCACAACTAGAGAATCTTTGTCAGCCTTTCCCAGAAGTGTCTGTGAAGTTGTATAAATGCTTATCTCAAAGTGTGGGTGTGTGTCAGCTACCTGGGCAGGGACATTAAGCACTGGTTGGACAGAGAGGGTACTGGTGGTTAGCTTGCCAGCTAGGCTGAGATTTGGACACTATAGCTGTGCCAGTGGGGAGTCTTATTGGGGACCTGGGGAACAAGGGAGCAACCAGCTCCAGACTGACTGACTGTGATCTCTGTGTGCACTTAAGGGAAATTGTACTTTACTGTGTGTATTTGTTATCCTTTCCTCTTCCATGAGATGACCTCCCTGGTGTTAGTGGTGAGGATTGAGGCTCCTTGATTGCTGGACCAGGGAATGGTCATCACATATCTGGTGGCAGTGGTTGGGATAAGATATCCTCACATATCTGGTGGCAGTGGTTAGGATAAGATATCCTCACATATCTGTTTGGCAATGGTGTGGGTAGAGTGAATCCTGTAGCTTATGTACAGTGATCTCTGAAGGTGTTTTGTACTCTAAATTAGAGCAAACCAAATCACGTACGATGGACGAGTGCAAAGTTCTGAACCATGAATCAACAGCAAAAGATGAACCAGCACTCTGGAGACAGGCTATATAAAAATTTAACGTGGCAAGTCAATCATTAAGAAATTACACAAGCAGCAAACCGGTTTTGTCTAAAATCTAATAGCCTTCCTCAGTTCAACTAAAACAAACAGATGGTACATCCTGGTACTCTCTTATATATGAAAAAAAATTAAAAAATTTTTTAAAGTGACAACCTCAAAAAAAACCCACACATGCATATGAGATTATCCCCATTCATGTTATAAGTACAAATAAATGTGAAAATTCACCAAAAGTAACACATGTTCATACCAATAAACATGTAGAATAATATTATTATGTAGAAATAAATCTATTAAGGGATACATAAACTATTAACAGGTGAACATGGATTCTAAGACATTTCATTAAGGCCAGGTCTAGAAGTTTTGGTAGTAATACCCCCCTTTTTAGACAAATTGTCAATAATCATTGGGAGATCTTAACAGCCCATGAACATCTTGGGGAAATATTACCTCAAACTTGCTCATTTTCATATAAGAGGGGAAGAACATTGAACACCCATTTTACACACTATAAGAGGTACAATCCTCCCAGACCAGCACAAACGACTATAGTGGGTGACCAACTGAGGTTGTTATCCATGTGGCCATTGTAACGCATGTCAATATATATATAAAACAATGGAATTTACCAGCAAAAATACCCCCAAAATATACAAGATTAACATTTTTGGGAATTGTAATACTGATTGGGTAGTTTATATGGCCACTTGTTCTTGTTTGGCATTCTACGTGGGACAAACTTCTAGACCATTGAAATATCGTATCAGCGAACATTTAAGTGCCATTAGAACTAGCAAATTGTCAAATGCTTTATTCAAACATACTAGGTTACACAAAACGGCTCAATTTAAATTTACTATTATTGATAAAATAGGCATGCATACGGCTAATAAAGCAGGTTGGCATGAGAAACCGAACAACATGGAATTTTCCTAGATAAACAGGTTGGGGGCATTATTTAAACCTGGCCTTAATGAAATGTCTTAGAATCCATGTTCACCTGTTAATAGTTTATGTATCCCTTAATAGATTTTTTCTACATAATAATATTATTCTACATGTTTATTGGTATGAACATGTGTTACTTTTGGTGAATTTTCACATTTATTTGTACTTATAACATGAATGGGGATAATCTCATATGCATGTGTGTTTTTTTGAGGTTGTCATTTTAAAAATTTTTTTTTAATTTTTTCATATATAAGAGAGTACCAGGATGTACCATCTGTTTGTTTTAGTTGCACTGAGGAAGGCTATTAGATTTTAGCCGAAACTGGTTTGCTGCTTGTGTAATTTCTTAATGATTGACTTGCCACATTAAATTTTTATATAGCCTGTCTCCGGAGTGCTGGTTCATCTTTTGCTGTTGTACTCTAAATTAGCCACGCAGTGTATACTCAGAGTTCAGATCACAATTGTTTTATTTCTTTTGTTAGCTTAGTTAGGGTGAGCAGGCAGCATGTCAGCACAGGAGTATGGAAAGCTGACAAGGAGCCAGCTGGGGAAGATGTGCCAGGCTAGGGAACTGGTGCATGGAAACCTGACTAAGGCAGACCTGATTGCAGCCTTCGTTACAGCTGCATCAGAAAACAACATCCAGGAGGACAATCAGACTGGCAGTGGAGATACATTATCCTCAGAGAATGGACAGATCAACCTTTCTATGAAGGACAATCAGACTGGCAGTGGAAATACAATATCCTCAGACAATGGACAGCTCAACCTTTCTGCAGTGGACTTAAAAATCCAGCTGAAGCTAAAGAGACTTGAGTTGGAGGCCAAGCATTTGGAGATAGAAGCCAAAGAAAAGGAAGGTCAGAGGAAGCATGAGAGGGAAATGCTGACTCTTCGCCAGAGTCATGGAGGTAATGGGGAAGGGAGTAACTGGACCCCAGAAGCACAACAGGTCAGTAATTTTCTTCTGCAATTTAAAGAGGGGGATAATTTTGATAGTTTCATTCACATGTTTGAAAGGGTATGCAAACAGTATAGTGTTGACCAAAGGCTCTGGGTACAGTTCCTGACCCCCTTACTCCATGGGAAAGCTGTAACTTGTATATCACAAATGCCTGACTCTGTCTGTTTTGATTATACTGCTGTAAAGAAATGTCTGTTACAACGTTTTAAGCTAATACCTGAAATGTATAAGAAAAAGTTTTGTGAGCATAGACGTAAGGCAGATCAAAATGTATGTGAATATGTTGCTGAACTGAGCACTTATTTTCATAGCTGGGTGAGTGGATGTCAGGTGACTACATTTGAAGGGCTGGCAGACCTTTTGGTGAGGGAACAAGCCCTTAGCACTTTGCCTGAGGACATGAGGATCTGGTTAGCTGATAGACAATGTACTACTTCAGATGAGTTGGGGAAGAAGGGAGACCTATACCTGGCCAGCAGGGCAGCCCTGCACAGGAAGGTGACCCCAGTACTGCTCATGGGTCTAAAGGAACCCATGGTGGGCAGCACAGACTGCCCCAACATAATTCACCAGTAGCAGAGGAAGCCACTAGTCCAGGTACACGTCCAGGAGCTAGGGTTAATTTTTTTGAATGCAATTAGGGGGCGATGTGGCATACAGATGTCACATGGAGGCAAGGTAGGGAACCAAAGGTGAGGAAGCCAGTAAGTGGGAAAGACAAAATGCCAATAGTGCGTTGGCTTGAAACAACCGGGGTATGGAACTACCATCCTGCAGATGTCCTGAGAGGGAAGGATTTGGATGAGGCAGTCCCATGTACTTATGCAGCTATACGCAGTGAGGCTAGGAGACAAGCATGTGGGTCTGGTAGCCTGGGGGAGACCCAGACAGACTGTATACTTGCAGCCAGGACTGCTGAGGTGGTTACTTCAGGGAGGGAGCTACTCTGTAGCAGTGGAACTGAATGTGAGCCACAGCTGCTTGTGGGTACAGATGTTCCCTTGGACAGAGTAACTGCAAGGGTAGAGGTGAGTAGTAGTACTCAGGCTGACAGTGAGGCTCCACTGTCAGAGGATGCCAGACTTCCTTTCGAAGGGGAGCTGAGAAGGGTTACAAAGAGGGAGTTGAGACAGGCTCAGCTCTCAGACCCTACATTGCAAGGCCTGAGGCAGGTAGCTATGGAGGCACCTGATTCTCAAGGGAAGGAGGAATCTGTATACTAGGACAAAGGGTTACTATACAGAGAGTGGACCCCTGAGGGAGGGCTAGAAGGTGAGAGAGTGCAGCAGTTGGTAGTGCCTAGACTAGAGCCTACCGTCTGGCACTTCTAGCCATAGCCCATGATATTCCCTTTGCAGGTCATATGGGCATAAAAACGTACAAAGAGGCTTATTATGCAGAACTTCTATTGGCCTTGAATTTCCAGAGATATAACAGGGTACTGCAGGACCTGTGAGCAGTGCCAAAAGGTGGGCAAGGCAGGAGACAAGGTGAGAGCTCCTTTGATGCCTTTGCCTGTGATTGAGGAGCCATTTCAGGAAGTAGCTATGAATATTGTGGGTCCTCTGAGTACCCCAAGTTCCACAGGGAAAAAGTATATCCTAGTGGTAGTGGATAATGCTACACGATACCCTGAGGCAGTGGCTTTGTCCTCCATTGAGGCAGAGAAGGTGGCAAATGCTTTGTTAGAGATTTTCAGCAGGGTAGGTTTCCCAAAAGAAATACTGACTGACCAAGGTGCCAATTTCATGTCAGACCTGCTGGCTTGTCTGTGGAAGTCCTGTGGGGTGAAGCACATGAAGACCACCCCCTACCATCCCCAGACTAATGATCTTGTTGAGAGGTTAAACTCTACAATCAAGTCCATGCTATGGGCATTTGCAGATCAGTTTAAGAGGGAGTGTGACAAATATTTGCCCCATCTGTTGTTTGCTTACAAAGAGGTTCCCCAGGAATCCACAGGTTTTTCACCCTTTGAGTTGCTGTATGGGCATAGGGTGAGGGGACCTCTAGATTTAATTCAAGATGAATGGGAATGTGAGTGAGTCTTACAAGGAGTCTGTTGTGGCATACGTCCTAAACTTCAGGACAAGGCTCAGGGAACTCATGGGATTGGCCCAGGAGAACCTGGCAGAAGCCCAATAACATAAAAAGGTGTGGTATGACAGGAATGCTCGAGCTAGAGAATATGCTGTGGGGCAGCAGGTAATGGTTCTCATTCCTGTCAGACACAACAAGCTGCAAGCAGCTTGGGAGGGACCCTACAAGGTGGTAAGAAAGGTAAGTGATGTTAACTACATGGTGGAAGTGCTAGGCAGATGGCAGGGGCACAAATTGTACCATGTTAACATGATGAAACCTTACCATGATAGGGAGGCCCTTGTGCTGAGCATTTGCAGTGGATTGCAGGAGGCATCTGAGGGAGATCTGGGGACTGATCTCCTCAGTGAGGCTCTGGCTGACACCTGGGTGGAAGGGGTAGCAGTATCCCAGCAGCTATCTCCTACCCAGGTTCAAGAAATCCGAGCAGTGTTGCAGGAATTTGTGGACATGTTAACTGGGAAACCAGGGAGCACCCACCTGGTGCAGCATCAGGTGGATACAGGATCCCAATGGTCTATTAGGCAGTCCCCTTATAGGGTGCCTGAGATAGTCAGACAGACACTGAGGGAAGAGGTACAGGAGATGTTGGAACTAGGGGTGATTCAAGATTCCAACAGTCCCTGGGCCTCACCAGTGGTGTTGGTGCCAAAGAAGGATGGCAGCACCAGGTTCTGTGTGGATTACAGGAAATTAAATAGTCACACAGAGTCAGATGCTTACCCCATGCCTAGGACAGATAAGGCCCTAGAGCAGCTGGGTGGGGCTAAGTATCTTACAACCATTGATCTTACCAAGGGTTACTGGCAGGTGCCCTTGACTCCCAGTGCTAGAGAGAAGTCAGCCTTTGTGACTCCTTTTGGCTTGTATGAGTTCACAAAGATGCCCTTTGGGATGAAGAATGCCACAGTGACTTTCCACAGGCTGGTGGATAATATCCTAGCAGGAGCAGGAGGGTTTGCCCTTGTTTACCTAGATGATACTGCCATCTTCAGCCATTCCTGGACAGAGCACCTTCAGCATGTCAGCGAGGTGCTGGGCAGACTACAGAGGGCAGGGCTGACCATTAGGCCGAGCAAATGTCAGGTGGGTATGGCAGAGGTCTCCTACCTAGGACATAGAGTGGGGAGTGGTAAGATAAAGCCAGAACCTGCGAAAGTGGAAGCTATTCAGGCATGGCCTGCACCTGTTACTAAAAAGCAGGTGAGGGCATTCTTAGGGACAGCAGGGTACTACAGAAAGTTCGTTCCTAGTTATAGCACCATAGCTGCTGCCCTCACAGACCTGACAAGGAAGAACAGGCCAGATAAGGTAGCGTGGACCCCAGCATGTGAGCAGGCATTTCAGAAGCTTAAAGAAGCTTTGCGAGGACCCTCTGTGTTAGCCAGTCCAGATTATAGCAAATAATTTGTTGTACAGGTGGATGCTTTGAACCATGGGGTGGGGGCTGTACTTAGATTTCTTCAGAGGGGGAAGAGCACCCAGTGGTTTATCTCAGTCATAGGCTCCTATCCAGGGAGGAATGCTATGCAGCTGTAGAAAAGGAATGTCTAGCTATAGTGTGGGCATTGCAGAAACTTCAGCCTTATCTGTATGGAAGAAAATTCACTGTAATGACAGATCACAACCCTCTAATATGGTTAAACAGAGCCAGTCAGCAAAATGCCAAATTGCTAAGATGGAGCCTGGGGTTGCAAGCATATGATATGTCAGTGCAGCACCGCAGTGGGAGTAGCAATGCCCAGAAAGCAAACCTCCACACAGTCCAATAACCTAGTCATAGGTGACTCTATAGTGAGACACAGTAATGCACCACTCACCAGGCTGTGCAAGGACAGGGTCATGGTCAGTTATGTATCAGGTGCCAGGATTTGCCACATCACATAGCACTAAAATCCTTGCACCACAAGTACAAATATGATGCAGTCATAGTTCACATGGGTATTAATAACTTGAAATGCTACTTACTGGACTATATGAAGAGGGACATGGTGGAGATCTTGGAATATGTAGCCGAGGCAGGTTTGACTCTTTCTTTGAGCAGCATTCTGCCATCACCAAGAATTATACCACAATCTGCACAAAACATTACTTGACTTCAACAATTGCTTAGCTTCTGGTGTAATTCAAACGGGGTGCAATATATATCTGCATGGGAAGACATGGTAGACAGTCCTAACTGCTTTGTTAGAGATAGTCTGCACCTCTCCCCACAAGACTTTTGTATAATGACTAAAACTTTACCAGCCCTGTAGTGCCTTTTTTTAGGAAATGTTAGTCTTCTAAAGCTTCCAGCATAACAAAATATCATCCAGGTAACATAAAAGTATTGCTGCTCAGTGCTAGGAACCATAACTAAAACACCACTCCCTACAGGAACTGCTTACCCTGGGGATCTGGCTGGGTCCAACTTAGAATTTTCAAACACATTGAAAAAAACAGACTTAAAATCAGCCACCTATTCTTCTGAGCCCATTAGATTTCCCACTTCCTCTCTGCTCCTACCTGAGTTGGCATAGGTAAAGGAATCCTCCTTACCTGATTATCTAGACAGCATTAAGGTACTGTTACTCAATGCTAGGAGCCATAACAACAGCCACAATTTGACATTTTTTGTATAAGAAGTGCTTTTTTAAAACGAGAGACCACAACATAATGACTAGTATTTTGAAAGGAGGGAATCACCAACATCCTTGAAGAAAGCTATGGTGGCTGCTGCAGGACCTAAAGACAAAAAAGACCCATCAGACCCAGCTTCATACAGGCCCACTTCAATTTAAAAATAACCACTCCAAAGCAAGAAAATGTGAAAATAACAACAAGAAAGGCCACAGATCCAAAAAGTAGCACAGATTTAATAAAATCCTTAGCGCTTCGGCTGAAAAAGCCTTCTAAGAGTCTGTGGCCTTTCTTGTTGTTATTTCCACTTCAGTTTAAAACCACGATTATAAAGTGCTTGTGTCTATAGTAGCTAAAAGACTGGCAAAGGTGTTGTCAAAACTGACAGATATGGATCTATGTGGTTTTGTGAAGGGAAGCAAATATTTGACAATAAAACAGCAATGATCCAGAAAGAAGCAGAATGCAAGAATATGTTGTTTTTCGTGGGTCTTGATTCAGAGAAAGCATTTAACAGACTAACCTGGAAATTTATGAGTAGGGAAATGGAAGCAATTGCATTCCTGATGAAATAATGAGGTTAATTAGGAGCTTATATGAGGGACTAGAGTAAAAAATAAATAGAAGGGTTTCTGTCTAATAAGTTGTGTCTGAACAGAGGAATCAGACAGGGGTGTTCTCTCTCCCCTGTGTTATTTGCGTTATATTTAGAGCCACTGGTCAGTGGCAAAGAAAACAAGGGACTCAGAAATTCAAGGAAAAAATTAATTGGTATGGTAATCAAGAAAAGTTGGCTTTATTTGCAGAAAATATTATTTTGTATCTGATAAATCCAGAAAAGGACATATCAGTATTTATGGAACATTCTGAGACAGTTTCATGTTTTTTTTCAGGATGTTAAATGTAATGCAGTCAAAACAAGGCTATAGCTGTTAACTATGTACCCACACATGAATTGGTTCAGCAATATCTGTATTTATGGGGACATGGTAACATGAAATATTTAGGAGTATATGTCAAAAATGATTTATTATGGCAGGTAAGGATATGTGGGAAGAGACTAAACAAACAATAATACAAAAACTGAGCACTGGAATCTCTTGTTTATGGATATGGATAGTCCCTTTAGTTTTATATACAGGTCAGGTATATTTTTATAAACCATAGAAGTTGTGGATGGTGATTAATAAAGAGTTGAAGGATTTTATCTGGGAGGGGAAGACGGCAAGGGTCAAATGGGATAAGATGATCGATCCTTCCAACAGAACAAGAAGATTTAAGATTACCAGATTTGAAGCAATATTTTAGAGTTACACAGTTTAGGGTCATAAACATAACACAAGCAGAAAGCTAAAATTCAAAGTGAAAAGGGATGATGATATGGGGGAGGGATTCAAGAAATTTTGGATGCAGATAACTTAAAGCCATGCAGAATATTATATTCATAAAGTGGCAGAAAGTATTCTAAGAACTAAGCCCACATGAGAATGGAGAAAGGAGATTCTGCTGATAGGGGTGGGGTCAGTTAGAGGTACAGAGAATAGGCAGGAGAGGGATGGAATTTACTGGAGAAAACTGGCAAAGGAACCAAGATACTGGAAACAAATAATTAGAGAGGGAAAGGTAACAGAATGGGAAGAGGCCAAGTAGACATTTGGACTGCAGGTTAGAGACTGCCTTCCCTATCAGGCATTGATATCAAAGGAGAGGTAAACAGAATGAAACAGTGGAATCCAAAGTGAAAGACCAGCACTGGTAGAGTTTTTAATAGAATCTGGAACAGAGGTTACTGTTATAAAAGGGATAATTAGTGAAGCATATACAATATTGCATGATCACCATAGGAATCAGAGGAGGTTTGAAAATATTGTGGAAGAGTGACTGGATATGGAATTCACAAGGAAAACAAAGATAAAAGAACTTGAAGTAGGATCTAAAACTTAGGAACAAATTACAACGAAAAAATGGAAATCGTGGGAACAATACATGCAGATAAATGTTTTTGGGGAGTAAGGTTTAAGGAAAGGCAGGAACTGAGCAATTTACGTAGTGCAGGATTGATGTTAATTGTATAAAAGAATGCATGTGATATATAATGTTTGCAACTGCTAACATGGTTTGCTTTCCTGCTTAGGTCTTAAGTGATAATACAATAAATGTGTTAAAAATTGTTGCATGCATCAGCTGTAGTAAAGCTTATGACTAAGACCCTCAGGGGAGACTGAAAGGGAAATGAAGTGACCTACACTAGATCAGAAGTTGGCTGAATCACTAAGTTACAATTCCTCCTTTAGTCAACAACATCATAGTAGCATGGTTGCTTTTGCCCACTGCTCCATCACATAAGGTGCACATCAATTGTCCTCATTTAGATGTTTTAATAATATTTTTAAACATGTCTAAAATCATGATGACAAGTAAAGCTAAAGGGAAGGAATCGGAATGTTGATGCAAGGATGTAGTGGTCCCTTTATATGCTTTTATAAACCATAATTGTGGATGGTGATTAATAAAGAGTTAAGGATTTTATCTGGGAGGGAAGACGGCAAGGCTTTGTTAGAGATAGTCTGCACCTCTCCCCACAAGACTTTTGTATAATGACTAAAACTTTACCAGCCCTGTAGTGCCTTTTTTTAGGAAATGTTAGTCTTCTAAAGCTTCCAGCATAACAAAATATCATCCAGGTAGCATAAAAGTATTGCTGCTCAGTGCTAGGAACCATAACTAAAACACCACTCCCTACAGGAACTGCTTACCCTGGGGATCTGGCTGGGTCCAACTTAGAATTTTCAAACACATTGAAAAAAACAGACTTAAAATCAGCCACCTATTTTTCTGAGCCCATTAGATTTCCCACTTCCTCTCTGCTCCTACCTGAGTTGGCATAGGTAAAGGAATCCTCCTTACCTGATTATCTAGACAGCATTAAGGTACTGTTACTCAATGCTAGGAGCCATAACAACAGCCACAATTTGACATTTTTTGTATAAGAAGTGCTTTTTTAAAACGAAAGACCACAACATAATGACTAGTATTTTGAAAGAGGGAACCACCAACATCCTTGAAGAAAGCTGTGGTGGCTGCTGCAGGACCTAAAGACAAAAAAGACCCATCAGACCCAGCTTCATACAGGCCCACTTCAATTTAAAAATAACCACTCCAAAGCAAGAAAATGTGAAAATAACAACAAGAAAGGCCACAAATCCAAAAAGTAGCACAGATTTAATAAAATCCTTAGCGCTTCGGCTGAAAAAGCCTTCTAAGAGTCTGTGGCCTTTCTTGTTGTTATTTCCACTTCAGTTTAAAACCACGATTATAAAGTGCTTGTGTCTATAGTAGCTAAAAGACTGGCAAAGGTGTTGTCAAAACTAACAGATATGGATCTATGTGGTTTTGTGAAGGGAAGCAAATATTTGACAATAAAACAGCAATGATCCAGAAAGAAGCAGAATGCAAGAAAATGTTGTTTTTCGTGGGTCTTGATTCAGAGAAAGCATTTAACAGACTAACCTGGAAATTTATGAGTAGGGAAATGGAAGTAATTGCATTCCTGATGGAATAATGAGGTTAATTAGGAGCTTATATGAGGGACTGGAGTAAAAAAAAAAATAGAAGGGTTTCTGTCTAATAAGTTGTGTCTGAACAGAGGAATCAGACAGGGGTGTTCCCTCTCCCCCCTGTGTTATTTGCGTTATATTTAGAGCCACTGGTCAGTGGCAAAGAAAACAAGGGACTCAGAAATTCAAGGAAAAAATTAATTGGTATGGTAATCAAGAAAAGTTGGCTTTATTTGCAGAAAATATTATTTTGTATCTGATAAATCCAGAAAAGGACATATCAGTATTTATGGAACATTCTGAGACAGTTTCATGTTTTTTCAGGATGTTAAATGTAATGCAGTCAAAACAAGGCTATAGCTGTTAACTATGTACCCACACATGAATTGGTTCAGCAATATCTGTATTTATGGGGACATGGTAACATGAAGTATTTAGGAGTATATGTCAAAAATGATTCATTATGGCAGCTAAGGATATGTGGGAAGAGACTAAACAAACAATAATACAAAAACTGAGCACTGGAATCTCTTGTTTATGGATATGGATAGTCCCTTTAGTTTTATATACAGGTCAGGTATATTTTTATAAACCATAGAAGTTGTGGATGGTGATTAATAAAGAGTTGAAGGATTTTATCTGGGAGGGGAAGACGGCAAGGGTCAAATGGGATAAGATGATCGATCCTTCCAACAGAACAAGAAGATTTAAGATTACCAGATTTGAAGCAATATTTTAGAGTTACACAGTTTAGGGTCATAAACATAACACAAGCAGAAAGCTAAAATTCAAAGTGAAAAGGGATGATGATATGGGGGAGGGATTCAAGAAATTTTGGATGCAGATAACTTAAAGCCATGCAGAATATTATATTCATAAAGTGGCAGAAAGTATTCTAAGAACTAAGCCCACATGAGAATGGAGAAAGGAGATTCTGCTGATAGGGGTGGGGTCAGTTAGAGGTACAGAGAATAGGCAGTAGAGGGATGGAATTTACTGGAGAAAACTGGCAAAGGAACCAAGATACTGGAAACAAATAATTAGAGAGGGAAAGGTAACAGAATGGGAAGAGGCCAAGTAGACATTTGGACTGCAGGTTAGAGACTGCCTTCCCTATCAGGCATTGATATCAAAGGAGAGGTAAAGAGAATGAAACAGTGGAATCCAAAGTGAAAGACCAGCACTGGTAGAGTTTTTAATAGAATCTGGAACAGAGGTTACTGTTAAAAAAGGGATAATTAGTGAAGCATATACAATATTGCATGATCACCATAGGAATCAGAGGAGGTTTGAAAATATTGTGGAAGAGTGACTGGATATGGAATTCACAAGGAAAACAAAGATAAAAGAACTTGAAGTAGGATCTAAAACTTAGGAGCAAATTACAGAGAAAAAATGGAAATTTCGTGGGAACAATACATGCAGATAAATGCTTTTGGGGAGTAAGGATTAAGGAAAGGCAGGAACTGAGCAATTTACGTAGTGCAGGATTGATGTTAATTGTATAAAAGAATGCATGTGATATATGTTTGCAACTGCTAACATGGTTTGCTTTCCTGCTTAGGTCTTAAGTGATAATACAATAAATGTGTTAAAAATTGTTGCATGCATCAGCTGTAGTAAAGCTTATGACTAAGACCCTCAGGGGAGACTGACAGGGAAATGAAGTGACTTACACTAGATCAGAAGTTGGCTGAATCACTGTTACAATTCCTCCTTTAGTCAACAACATCATAGTAGCATGGTTGCTTTTGCCCACTGCTCCATCACATAAGGTGCACATCAATTGTCCTCATTTAGATGTTTTAATAATATTTTTAAACATGTCTAAAATCATGATGACAAGTAAAGCTAAAGGGAAGGAATCGGAATGATGATGCAAGGATGTAGTGGTCCCAGTCAAGTATAGGTTTGCACAAAATATATATGTAACAAAATCAGGTTTCACACACACACACACACACACACACACACACACACACACACACACACACACACACACACACACACACACACACACACACACACACATATATATATGTATGTATGTGTCCCATTCAGAAGACTGATTCAACAGAAAGTTGACCTTCATATGATCATGACACCCGAAATATTGAAGCTTTTAAATGAAGATTGGTGTACAGTGGGGATCAGGGCTTTTCCCCTTTTCACCACTGTAGTGTGATCTTGGATTTAGTATACGTAATGTGCTGGGTGTGTGGGGGTGCAGGGGGCTTGCCCCCTGCAAAAAAGTAGATTTTTATTTTTTTTGTTTAGTTCAACTTTTTGGAAAGTCAGTCATATGGTATAGACCATATGAAGTTCGACTTTCCCTGAATGGGGTAAACAGTGTAAACAGTGAACATTGTGAGGCTATCCACGTGGGATACTTATTTTGATGCTTTTAACCAGTTTTGAAGTCTAAAGCACCATGAATGGGTGGATTTTAACAAGAGTGGTGGTGTCATTTAGCAACCAAACACACAAATGGAATATTAACTTGCTCCAGGTCTGATTACCCAACTTGGCTTTACCTTGAATGGCTCAGAACGCAGGGAAGATATACTCCATCCTGAAAGAAACAACCAATCTCGGCTGCCGTGTCCCCCATTACTAAAGAAATTAAAACAAGTCTGATTACCCTACCTGGTTTTACCTTGAACAGCTCAGAATGTGGGGAAGATATACTCCATCCTGAAAGAAACAAGCAATCTCGGCTGCCATGTCCCCCATTACTAAAGAAATTAAAACAAGTCTGATTACACTACCTGGATTTACCTTGAATGGTTCAGAACGCGGGGAAGATATACTCCATCCAGAAAGAAACAAGCAATCTTGGCTGCCATGTCCCCCATTACTAAAGAAATTAAAACAGGTCATTATCCGTTAAAAAGTTAATACAGCACAGCCGAACTGGGTTAACAGCATGTCCCTTTAGCCTAGAAGCCCACAAACACAATTAATTGGGTTGGGAGGGTGGCCTAATGGTTAAGGTGTTTGCCTTACAAACACAAGGTACAGGGTTTGAATCTCACAGGGGATAATTGGCTAGGCTTAAAATGGCTCGCAAGGGCAGTTAGCCTAGTACTAATCTATGAACCTATGAATTTGGACATATAGTAGAACAAAACTCTTTTTTACAGTTAGCTCCTTATTATCAACCTAGATCTATTTTTATAACTGTCTGCTTGGTTTATAATAGAGCTTACAGTATAAAATCATATTATCAAAGGACTAACTATAGTATAAACCATCAATCAGGGTTAAAGAATACAGTTACTGACCTTAAAACTCTTGTGGTCTGTATTAGCCCTTCAGGAGCCTTACTCCCTCCCCCTGACTAGATATGCAAGCAAGGTTACTAATAGCACTCATGTAACCGCCATTTTTCAAACCCCTTAATGCCTACGGACCCAGTCAGTTGTCTGTCTTTCTATATATGGTATGTGAAACCTGCATTTAAGTAATCTATATCACTGTGAAATCTGTAGTTAACTTATATCATAGTAAGTGAAGTGTAAGTGAAGTATATAGTGTTTAGACATCAGTGACTTCTAGTAAAAGTGATTTGTTGCACCCTGAAAGCTTAAGGCAGTTTGAAAACACTGTAAACCCCACCGTTCTTAGTATACTGTGTAGAACAGTGAGCAGAGTGTTGTTTAGTTAAGTGAACTCTCAGCAATATACTGTGATTGTATTGGCCTGATCTGTTAAAAGTATACTGTTGTCTACAATGAATTAAGGTATATAGTCTGCTCTGTTGAAAGTATACTGTTGTCTACACTGAATTAACCTGTATAGTCAGATGCTGCCTTGCCTTAAAGTGTGAGCTTACCAGACAGGTTATACTACTGCTGCTGCTGTTATTCTGTTTAAAGAAAAAGGTGCTAACTAACTATCCCCTGTCAGGTCTGATTACCCTACCTGGCTTTACCTTGAACGGCTCAGAACGCGGGGAAGATATACTCCATCCAGAAAGAAACAAGCAATCTTGGATGCTGTGTCCCCCATTACTAAAGAAATGAAAACAGGTCATTATCCTTTAAAAAGTTAATACCGCATAGCCGAACTGGGTCTACAGCATGCCCCTTTAGCCTAGAAGCCCACAAACACAATTAATTTGGACATACAGTAGAACAAAACTCTTTTTTTACAGTTAGCTCCTTATTATCAACCTAGCTCTATTTTTATAACTGTCTGCTTAGTTTATAATAGAGCTTACAGCATAAAATCATATTATCAAAGGACTAACTATGGTATAAACCTTGAATTAGGAGTTAAAGAATACAGTTACTGACCTTAAAACTCTTGTGGTCTGTATTAGTCCCTCTGCGCTTTCCCTCGCTATGCTCGGACTTGCTCCACCCCCCCCACCCTGCCCCAAATTTCACCCGTCCCTAGAGGTGCTAAATTTATAACCATATTGCCACACCCTTATTCACAGAACCAATCTGCAATCTTAGGAGCTACCCTAAATACAAAACACTCCCTATTTCTTTACTATACCCTCGTCTATTGCCCTCCTATCTCCGTTTTTAAATAATTGTTAGTTACAAACCTCTTCAGTAACTCCACAAACCTTAACCTCACCTTTCCAATTAAAGCCTACCTACTGCCTTATACCCCCTGCTGATAATTACTTATCTTCTCGCAGCATACAAACATCTTACCCTCCCAGGCCTACACTACTCCAGATCCTAGAACAATACTCTTGGTCTTTCATATAACTTTAATCACTCACTGCTACCTCTCCCTGCTAACTCCCTTACTACAAAAACACAACAGCTCATTCGAGCCAGTTATGTTAACCCTAGAACTAAATACTACTACAAACTCTTATTTAAACTTCACAAACTCATAATCAATTCACAAACTAACCTCACAATGGATGTGGACATCCACCCTAATCCAGGACCAACCCCACCTGATGCAACCAACCCAATATATAATACCCTCACTAGCCTCCAAAACTTAAACAACACCTCTAACTCTCTTCTGATCTGTCACCTAAATATTAGAAGCCTAAATAATAAAAACCACTACTTGCATGCACTCATGGCTGTACACTCCCCAGATATACTATGTCTTACTGAAACCTGGCTTAAGCCAACCACCACTGACAATGAAGTTACACCTCCAGGTTACAATATTTTAAGACTGGATCGCACCTCAAAGAAGGGAGGGGGTAGCTGTTTTATATAAAACTATACTCAATGTAACTATTTTCAACTCTCCACAAGCTCCTCAAACAAAAAGGCTGAAATACTCATTACAAAACTACAAATCAACAAACACAAATCTATAAAATGTGGCTGTATTTATATTCCACCAGGTAACAACACTAATACCCTTGAAGACATCCTACAGTGGCTGTCCATAAACTGCCCACAAGAAGCCATTGTTCTCGGCAGTGGCGGCTGCTGACTTCAAATCAAAGGGGGACTGCAGGAGACAGCTGAATGGGTGGGGGCAAGGGGAAGGGTGTGGTCAACTAGAAAGGGGTGGGGCTATGCTCAAAACCACAAAATTAAATATGTTGCCTTGGGTGCCAAACCGTCATTATGAGAGTCCAATCAAGGCAAAATGAAGTGTAGAAGAAAAAAATATTTTAATGCATTGGCTACATGACAGCTTATTTAATATCTAGATGGAAACAAAAAGGTTATGAGGCATGAAAAAATAAATTACTTTTAAATACATTACTGGAATGCCAGTCAAAATCAAGTGTAAAAACAAGCAGCACTCAACTCAAACTACTTCTCCTTGCACTGCAGTTCTAATTATAATTTACATTCAGCTTTATAAAAGTACCAAGTAACCTGCTGAAAGTAGCAATCTCTGTGATATCCCCAGTTGTAAAAATGTTTGTTATCCAAAAAAGACCTGCTTCCTGACAACAACTATATACTTGTTTCATGGGGAAAACATGATCAAAGTAAAAAATGAATAGCAAATAAGAAACAAGCTCAAGATAAATTGCTTAAAAGATTACTGCACAGGTTATGGACCACACATGATAGATTGACATTCTGTTTAGTTTACAGGTAAAGCCTGAAAAGATGACTGCAAGTCTCCAACAAATGTAGTGAGCTTCTGAAAATACTGTAATCCTGTCCTTTATTACAAATACTGTCATATGCATTTCGATACCTAAGGCTTATAAATTATCTTGTTATGTAAATATTCTCTGCATGGCAACAACAAAAAGCTTTTCAGTGTTGGTAATTCTTTAACAGCATGCTTATTAAAGCTTACTTGCATCTTACAATCTCAGACAAGCTTGCCTGATGGTCATTAAAGTATTGCTACTTAAACACAGAGCAACAGGGACTGCAACAACATGCATTTTCTGAATAAGACGAAGCATAAATCAACCAAAAAAAACAGAACATTCTGCAAAATCAGGGACAGATGAAAAGCCACTGTAGTACTTATGTCTACCTTAGGTGGGGGGATACTCTGCACACTTACACTGCATTAACTGCTCCTTGCCTTGCTTGGACACATCCAGAGTCACTAAGTGGGGGAGTGGGATGCAACAAGTATGTCACAATTAAATGTCTCTGGCTGATGGTGATGGCGCTGACACATGTGTCATACCGCTCAACCTCAGAGCAAAATAATGTGATGCAAAAATATAAAATCGCCACACAATACAGCTGGGAACCAGTCAAAGAAGGGACACTTTTTAAAATATCAATACTGTTAAGTTGAGCAGCTGACAAAATAAGAGAATCTACATGCATTTCTGAAATAAAATTAATCTATAATGCTGATCATTACAATTATTTATTAATTGTAAACCCTCCACGGTTTCTTCCAAAATTGTCATTTTGTGGAGGGATTATTAGGGGAGAGCAACATTTTGAGCCAAAATCGGGGACAGCTGAGAGGTTTGGATATACCTAATTCTATAAAGTGATTTATTTGTGTGTACCTCTCAACCTCTTAATGCAGGAAATCTGGACAAGGCCAAATATATTGGGGGAACATACAAACAGTACTAAAAATTGCTCTTGTATAAACTTAGACAGTTGATAGAGTAAAAGGTCTTGCTTTAGCATGCATTTTTATGAAGAGTATGAAGTCTGAAACTCAATGTCTGTCATTATTTAATGACTTCATTCCTAAATGATTTTCCAGAAAACCACAAATTTATGAGGAACAAACCAAAAATACGCCAAAAATCTATTCATTCTGTGAAAATCTGGACAGTTGAGAGGTATAGATCAGATGGGTCTGTCTGAGTTTGCCGCCCCCCCCTCACAAAATCATGATCGAATGGGGCCTCCCCCCTGCAGCCATTCCAATGTCCCATTACTTGGCTATTTCGCCCCATTTACTATAAACACTGTAATGTGCATATTGCTTTACTTCTGCGATGATTTGGATTTCATTTAAAAGTTTTATTTTACATTTTACAGCATGAACACTGATAGACATCTGCCAAACAAAGCAATGCAGTCTCTCAATGAAAATAGACTTAGCATTAAAACTTATCTGCCCTTTAAACTCACATTCATTGAAACAGCATTGAAACCCTCATTCAAAGAAAATACATCTGGCCAGTGGCAGATAAAGATTAACTTTGGACTGTTTTCAAATCATAGGCCCCTTACACACAAAACATACATGTGTTCTTTGATACACCTTCCTGATTGTATTAAATTATATTGTATAATACAGTACAGTTGTTCGAGGGTGTCTTAAATTTATTGTTTTGAACATTTTTCCAGTAAACAGTGAAATAAAATGCATGCACCAATAATGACAACACTGCCCAGTTCAGAACATTTCCATCATAAAAGTCTAGTCAAACTTCTACAGTCCACGAGTCATCTAAATAATTCCACATTAAGGAGATCTGCAACTAATGAAGAAGTTGCTGCTAACAAACAACTTTATATTTCATTGTTTTATCTACAAATAAAGTGCCTGCTGCCCTTGATGAATGCATTGCATATATTGCATTTAAAAAATGATAAGCTAGTAATATTGCAATAGGGTCTGGATGGCAAATTGAAAACAGGTCATAGTTACTAGGTGTCTCAGGTGACATTCTCAGGATTGCAGCATCCACCCCCTTTAAAGTACAATACAGTACAGTATCAGCAATGCATCTACATACTGTGGGAGTAGAATCTACTGCCTTGTACATCAAAAACAAGTACACTACCTGTTGTGCTATTAACAATGCAAGCCAACTCTGCATAAGCAGCATTAAACTTCTCTTCCCCTGAAACTCTCAGCTCCTTGTAAAATCCACTCGAAACTCAACTATATCTCTCAATTTTGCAGCACAAGAAATCTGGAAAAAGCCAACATTTTTTTTGGGAGGGGGGCAAAAGCCCAAAAACTAGGGATACATTTTAAACATTGCTTGTATAATCTTGGAAAGTTGCTAGAATAAAATGCTGTGTTACCACCATGCATTTCACTGCCAAGTTGTGAATCCAGGACCCTGTGCACTACAGTCAAAGCGACATACCACTATGCCAAATTAGCTGTTTCTGCAAAGACAGGAAAACTGAAACTTAAATGGCTATCATTTAGTGGATTCAGTTCTCACCATAGCTCTCAACCTCTTAGCACAAAACACTTGGGCAAAGAAAATAATGGGCAAATACAGCCCCAAACATTTTCAGTGAATTTAGTTCTCACCATAGCTCTCAACCTCTTAGCACAAAACACTTGGACAAAGCAAGTAATGGTTGAATACAGCTCCCTAACATATTCAGTGAATTTAGTTCTCACCATAGCTCTCAACCTCTTAGCACAAAGCACTTGGACAAAGCAAATAATGGCTGAATACAGCTCCCTAACATATTCAGTGAATTTAGTTCTAACCATAGCTCTCAACCTCTTAGCACAAAACACTTGGACAAAGTGAATAATGGTCGAATACAGCCCCCAAACATATTCAGTGAATTCAGTTCTCACCATAGCTCTCAACCTCTTAGTGCGACAAAGTGAATAATAGGGGAATACAGCCCCAAAAATAGGGACACATTTCAACTACTGATCTACTTATAAACTTAGAAAATTGGTAAAATAAAAGGTTTTGTGTTACCATGTACCTTCTGAAGAATATGGTCTGAAATTCAAATGTCTATCATTATTTAGTGAAATCAGAATCCAGAAAACCACAGATTGTATGAGGAACAGAACAGAACAAAAATATGAGGCAAAAATCTAAAGACCATTCACAAGTGGTGGTGGGTAGGAACGTCGGAATTCCTTGATTATATCAAGAACACTACTAACTTCCTGAGGTTTACACACACTACCTCAACAGACAGGTTGCAATACCTAGATATTGAAGTGTATAAGAATGCAAATAACAAAGATTTGGAGACTAAGATATTTAGGAAAAGCACCTTTTGTAACTCCTTTTTGCACTTCAAAAGTGCACACCCTCCACACTGCAAAAAGAACATTGTTAAGGGGCAGTTTGTGAGAGGGTGTTGCATGACCAGCAGGGATGAAGATTTTTTTCACTGAATGCAACACCTTGGAAGGGATGTTCTGCGCAAGAAGATACCCACCTGACTTTATTAAAGACATAAGAAAAGAGGTTGAGCAAAACAGACCAACAAAATTCAAGCCTATAAAGGGTTGTGTGATAAATATCACGGATTCTACTAAAGATGCTGACACCACTGGGAATCACACTAATTTCAACAAGAAGAATAAAAAAAGTGAACCTGATTACCAATCGGCTCTGGTTCTAGAATTTAATTTGTTTAACTCTAAGGTGAAAAGAATATTTCAGATTGAGTGGGACAAATTTACATCTTTTTCGGACATCCCAAATATAAAGGAAAGTATTCCCAAAATAGTTTACAAGAACGCACGAAGCATTAAAAAATTACTAGAAAATAACAAAATTAATGATACCAACAACATTCCCGACAAGACAGCTACAAGAAACACCACCAATGGAACCTACCAATGTGGACGCTGCAAACAGTGCCAATATATCTCCAACAAAAGAGAGATACACTTAGAAGCTAGGGATATAAACATTTACAGCACAGGATACTACAATTGTGAATCACAGGGAGTTGTATACATGGCTATGTGTTCAAATTGCAACTCTTACTACGTCGGAAAGACGGAAAGAGTACTGAAAAGAAGAATATATGAACACATGTATGAGATACTTAAGAACAAAGAAACTAACTCTATACAAACATACAAAAATTTGTAAAGATTCAAAATTTTCTTTTTTTGTGCTGGAGCAGGTTAAAAAAGAAATGAGAGGTGGCCCCTGGGAAGAATGGCTTGAGTTTAAAGAATTATGGTGGCAAATACTATTAGAAGCCACCAGAAACCCTGGACTTAATGAGCACATTTCATTATCCCCAGTGCTGAAATTAAGAGCAGTTAAAATATAGACTAAACATACAGTGTTTCAAAATGAACAGCAGATGGTGCTATTGTAACTACAACCAAATAAAGCTTTTAACCAAAAAACAAAACTTCAACATACATATATATTTTTTTATGGGTTATTTATTGTAGTAATTTATTGTATTTATTTACTTGGAATCAAATACTAAATTATTCATTAAGGAAAATATGATCAATTGTTTTAAAAGTTTTAAAGTTTGAAAGATGTTTTAACAGGATTTCATAACACAATCAATTACATACAGAATTCCTCTATTTAATGAGCCTTACTGTTTTTATTGGTCTGGTTAGAATGCAAATGATTCTACTGGTTATTTTTGATTTTAACTTATAACTTAATTATATAAAGAGTAATGGAACTTGATTTAATTGTCTGATGAAAGTCTTACTTGAAGTGGGGGACTTAAAACGCATTGTCTTGCTAAAGCGTTTATCTGTGGATTTATTTGTGGAAGATTCGAATAAAGTGCAGTTTTTATTGCTGGTGCGCAGTTTCCATTCTTTTGTGAACGTCGGAATCTTGCCATTTGCATCCAGGGTGCAGGGTTTGATCCTGTCTGTAGTGACCAGGTATATTTAACTAGGGCATTTTACACACACACACACACACACACACACACACACACACACACACACACACACACACACACTCTCTCTCTCTCTCTCTCTCTATATATATATATATATATATTATATATATATATATATATATATATATATATATATATATATATATACATATACATATGCAGGGCTTTTTTAAATTTTATTTTTTAATTTTTTTACACTTTTATGTGTGGTTAGCTACAAGGAGGTGAGCAGAGGTGTGCTTCAACACTTTGTATAAACAACAAGGGTATAATAATTAAGAGGATTAAGTTAACCCATTCCCCTACTCACCCCCCCAAAAAAACCCACAGATAACACAGGTAGGGGGGAGCAGAGTTGTGACTACATGAGATTAGCCATCCATTCACTTTTCAGAAAATTGTAAAGAAGCTTTCAAGAGACAGAAAAAAAATGCAGTCGTATTTCACAGTATTTGCATTTCTGTCACTTTGTACATTGCACATGAGAGAACGCTATATAATGGACTCCATTTCATCATTAAGTGTATTGTCATTTTTTTCAGATACGTTAACACTGTGAACTTACTTGGTTCTACATATAAGGCTGTTCCTCTGCCAAATGCCACTTTACCATATCCAGATTCTGGAACCCACATTACTAAGGCCTTAGTAACAAAACCCTTTGCAATATTATACCCAAACCCTTTACACACACACACACACACACACACACACACACACACACACACACACACACACACACACACACACACACACACACACACGCACCCCACCGTGGATGGAAAATCCATAGAAAGAGCTCCGTTCATAAAGAGCACACACACTACCTGAACTCCGTGGATGGAAATAAAGAGAAAGAGCTCCGTTCATCATAGTCCATAAAGAGCTCCATGACACAGTCCTTGCCAAAGCTTCATCTAAAAGAAAAGAGCTTCATAGTTCCGGACCCGTGAGAGCAGTCAAGGTCAGTGCAGCGATGTCCCACAAGAGCAGCTGCTACAGGCTTATAGCTATCCAGCCTGCAGACATTGCAGTCTGATCCCCTCCCACTCTATGCAGTTGTAACTACATAGACTTCTGGGGTATCTGCAGTCTGATGCCTTGTTTCCCACTCCGGACTGCTGTTTAACCAGTCCAGAGTTTGGGAAAATGTTGAGCACGCATGTGCGGAGTTCCGGGACAGTCAAACTACATTTTAGTGTTTGTTTTCTTTTCCTTTTCAGTTGGGGGGGACTGCAGTCCTGCAGTCCAATAGCATGAGCCACCACTGATTCTCGGAGATATTAATATAGACTGGAACATCTGTTTCTCAGACTTCCCTACCACCCACATAAATCTATATGGCTTCTCCCAAGTCATATCATCCACCACTAGAATTAGTAAGCCCAACAACAAAGAAAGTATACTAGATTGGATTCTCATAAATAACCAGCCCCAAATGTATAAAGCAGGCACCCAACCTGTGGAAATAAGTGATCACTTCCTAACTTATGTGTTGTTGTTTGTCTTTCAGCTTTTTCCCGGTAAGGGGTCGCCACAGCGGAACTCTGGTCCGCTAATGATTGGCAGTAGATTTTTATGAAATGCCGAGGTGCCAGCTCGACGCCCAACCTTCAACGAAGGAACACCCATTTACGCACGCATGTCTTTCGAACGCTACCCAACCGTGGGGAGGACATGCAGACTCCACACAGAAGGCACTCCCAAGCCAAGCCGAGAATCGAACGGGAGAACCACTTGCTGTGAGGTAACAACGCTACTGCTGTACCACCACAGAAACCCACTTCCTAACTTATATACTCAGACAAAAAACTGATATCCCTCAAATACCTAGCTTCAGAACTATTAGGAGCAATAAGAGATTCAATCAAACTGAATTCCAAAAAGAACTCCAGTCATGTAACTGGAATAGACTAAAGCTACTCCCACTAGATGAAGCAGTATCACACTTTAACTCCACATTTCTTATGAATCTTGATAATCATGCACCTACTCGGACCATCAGAACCAAGAAAAAAGCACCGTGGCTGTCTAAAGAAACCAGACAATAAAATCGTAAGTAGAAATAAAGCCTGGACCTCTTGGAGAACCAATAAATTCCCAAAGGACCAACTTATATATAAACAGCTAAGGAATGATACAAAAAAGTCTATAGTTCTAGACAAAAAAACTATTACTGTAACCTGCAACATAAACATCAAAATCGACCACAAACATTTTGGCCCAGTTTAAACAATCTTCTCCATCCAGGCCATACTACTACCCCTACCCCTGCGACTACCCTCCAAAAACCTCCAGAAAATATTGCCAACACCTTTAACACTTTCTTTATGGAAACCATACAATCCCTTGACAACCAACTAGGTCCCAATAACCTAGACCCAAATGACACCATATCCAACACCTCCTTTAACTTTCAACCAGTACCAACATGAAATCCACTACCCTATCAGCAGACCTACTCCCCGCTGAATATCTTCAAAAAGCTGCAGACGTAATAGCATATCCCATATCAATATTAATCAACAGAACCATCTCAGAAGCATATATCCCCTCCATCTGGAAAATTTCCCATGTAATTCCTGTCCATAAAGGAGGTAATTCCACTGATCTATCAAATTACTGGCCCATTGCCATCCTGTCACCTCTGGCTAAAATTATGGAAAAATGTATCCATAAGCAACTCTTACATTACCTCATTCTGTACAATCACCTAGCCCCCTCTCAGCATGGATTTAGACCCCACCATAGTACTACCTCAGCCCTCTATCCTTCTCTCAGATAATAAATCAAAATCGTAATAATAACACACTCTCCTCTCCTTTTTTCTTGACCTATCCAAGGCGTTTGACATGGTAAATCATCAACTGCTCCTTTGCACACTAAAAACTCTTGCCATAAATAACCTGGCAATATGCTGGTTTCAATCCTAAGTGGCAGACAACAAGCTGTGTTATGGAAGGATAGCCTATCCTCCCTACTGCCAGTCACCCTTGGAGTGCCTCACGGGTCTATACTAGGACATCTCCTATTTTCCATCTTCATTAATGATCTCCATACAGTCATCCTCAAAGCAACCTGCGTTCAGTATGCAGATGACTCTACCCTAATCTGTTCTGCCACCTCCCCGACAGACCTACAGACCTTATCCCAAAATTCTTTTAATAAAGTAGAAAATTGGCTCACTGACCAGTGTCTTCTATTAAATCCAAATAAAACAAAACTGTTACTCTTCAGCCTCACTCGGAAAGTCCCATTACCATCATTTACCATAACATCCAATAATGGCACCATAATTTTTCCAGAAGCTAATATGAAACTATTAGGTGTAATAGTTGACAATAACCTTAAGTTTGATGCTCACATCAATAGAACCATTAAAACAGTCAATAAGAAGCTAGGATCTTTATATAAGATTAAGTAATTCCTAACCCCAACTGCTAGGACAGTGATTGCCCAAACACATTTACTATCAACCCTTCTTTATGCCTCCCTGATTTATACAAACCTAAGTAAATCTGACCTCAATAAACTCAATAGCTGCTACAATAACATAGCCAGATTTGCCACAGGTTCAGCATATAGAACACACCACTGTCTTAACCTATGATCCCAAGGCTGGCTAGAGTTACCCTCTCAACTCCAGTATAACCAATTAATAGTAGCCCACAAAGTCCTCTATCAGCCCGAAAACACAACCCATACTCAAAAATATAATCACCCCCTACAGCAACCTAAAAACACTCTGCTCTTCTGATAAAATGCTGGTACAAACTGTTAAATCCAATAACTTAGCAGGTGAGTCATTATTTTGCAACTCTGTTGGCAAAATCTGGAACCTATTCCCTGCTGATCTTTCAGCAGTTCACTCCATTATCCAATGTCTCTCAAAACACACCTAAAAATTCACTGGCTGTGCCCCTGTACAAACCCTGACTAACCAATTTACTATTCACTTTATTCTCTGGCTATTTGTAGAAACAGTCTTATAAAAAGTCTGAAATATTAGCTATCTCACTCTAATGTATTGTACTACTGAATGAAGTGCTACCTTACTCAGCCTTGTACTAGTAAAACTGTTTATGTTCTAACAGGAAAATTAATAATTTTAAAGTTTTTATGTATGTATTCCAATAAATCTGGAACATGTATCTATATGTAATTCTATAAAAAACTGCAACTGTTAAGCCTTCTGTATCTATGCACATGTGGAGCTTTTCTCCCTGGGCCTCCTCTGAAAATGGAGCTGTATCCAGTCGGACTTGCCCAGTTAACAAATGTAAAATAAAAATAAAATAAAATAAAACAAATAAGATGGGGTCTATAAATATATATGGTTTACATTAAAAATTTTGAGGGAAGGTTCAGCAACCACAGGATGATGAATTTCGAATGGCTGACCCGTGTTGCCGAACCTTCAGTTGTGTGAGTCCCAGTTCATTGAATTCACAGTGCATTTGCACAGATGCAGTCAATCTTTTAACTAGAGATCACAGTACAGTGGGGATCAGGAAATTTACCCTTTTCCTACTGTAGTGCAATCTCAGAGTTGGAATATATAATGTGCAGGAGGTGTGGGGAGGCGCAACCCCCCGCATGGGCTACAGGGGGGCTTGTCCCCTGCAAAATCATCACGTCACATGGTGTGCAGTGTTGGACTGCATGAGAAAGGTCAAATTTGCAATAGGAAGTGTGTTTGCGACATTCTGACCTTCTCGACTTTGTGTGATCAACATTTTGGTCGACATTCAAGGTGGGTCTATCATATGAGTGTCGACTATATGATAGATATATATATATATATATGGGTCCTCACATGACCAAAAACTCAAAATACTGAATTTCATTTGACTGAGACCACAATACCTTATTTTCAAAATACTGAAAACTCATTTGACTGAGTCGCATTATACTGAAAGCTTACAATGCTGAATTTCAAAATACTGAATTTTAAGCCATAGGCAAGATGTGTTTCCCTTCACCTGTGACTTGCTTGTGATAAAAAAAAAATACTGTAACTTAAAGTGCCAAGTGTCAGAATACTAATAGTAGTGTAGAAACTAGTGTTGTAGTGTTTCTAAATGTGGATATCTCTTTTTAAATATTTATGGGAAGTATCTAAAATAATATGGCAGATGTTTCATGTGTTCCGGGCAGTAGTGGCAGTGTGTACAGTAATGTAAGGTAAGTAAAAGGTATATGCCCTTTTCCCCACTGTAGTGTGATCCTGGAGTTAGCATATATAGTTGGGGGTGTGGGGTATAGCCCCCCACCTAGTTTGGTTTTATATCGTCCAGTTTCTATTAAGAGAGTAAGTAAGTAGTTTTTACATTTTGAAAAGAGTGAGTCATTGGTGTTGTACGTGTGCATGTGTTTGGCTTAAAAATCAGTATTTTAAAATTCAGCATTGTAAGCTTTCAGTATAATGAGAGATAGTGAAATGAGTTTTCAGTATTTTGAAAGTTAGGTATTGTGCTCTCAGCCAAATGAAATTCAGTATTTTGAGTTTTCACTCATGTGAAGTAGATCCATATATATATATATATATATATATATATATATATATATATATATATATATATATATTGATTTATTTATATATACATATATGACTGTATATGCATATATCCGGATATGTAAATACCAGCATAGTTTTCCTTGCATAGATATGTGGCCATAAATAAAATATTCAGCGTTTTTATGCCTTTAAACAAATCCACATAACATTCCCATAATTCAGTCTCATACATTTTTTCCCTAATAAAGTTCTTAGCATCCTACATATTATACCTATAAAAATATTTTATTCTAAATTAGAAAGTAATAATCCAAAAGGTGTCGTAGTCAGCAAAGCAGGCATAGACACGGTAGTAACAAACTTTTATTGAAATACCACATGAAGAAAAGTTATGCACTTTTGTCCAACTCTGGACTTCCTCAGAACTAACAAACTTTTACACTAATCCTGTTTAAATAGTACTCCAATATGTTAACAAGTCTAATTAAGGGTTCTATTAAATAAAAGTAATTAAACTGAACTAATTGAGTATCGCTGGTTAGTAAAACCTAACTCAACAAATAAATATACAAAATTGAGTGGAGTTTGCAACATTTCTTTAAAATGGTCTATTAAAAAGTTATTTTAAGTTTCACAAAAAGTGAAAGCACCTAACTAAAAAATATTCTTTCTTTCAGGTTTCTCAAGAAATAAAATACACATAATTCAATGTCTAGGAAGTTAACAAAACATAAACCATAAAACGTTAGAAAATGAACACATTTCAAATCTATTCAGTATTGAAAATGCAAAATTCATATCACAAACATTTATGTTTAAAACTAAATTATAATAATCCTTTACAATTTAGCAATTCTCAGTCTGAGGACAGGTTGCAAAGAAACAAATTCATTGAGGCCAGGTTTAACTGTGGCATCTAACCTCAGTTGCCAAAGGAGTTCCTTGTATTTAAGTTTATTTTCCCAGGTGCCCCCACTGGGGCCCTTGGGATCTATTTTTAGGATACCAAGTACATTTTTTTTAAAACTCATAGAAGACAGTGGGTGTTTATATAAAGCATTGTTTAAACTGCCACTTTTCATATTGTAAAGATGTTCGTACACCCTTTTGGCCAGTTTCCTCTCTGTCTTGTCTGCATAGAAATCACTACATTAATTGCAAACTGCAATGTACACCAACCCTGTGGAATTTCAGTCTCTTCTAGTATTTTGATCTCTGTTGTTTAAAGTAATTCTTTCTTTCCCTAAAATGTATTGGCAATATTTACATCTGCCCCACTTGTTAGTACCTGGCCTCAAAGTAGGTTTGCGCTTTTCTAACATCTCCTTCATGTTACTATGTACCTTGTGAACAAACGTTTTTCACCTAAATACTTCTATAAATCCACATCCCACTTAAGAATGGCCCAATTGTGACTAACAATCTCCTTAACCATGGTATTAAGTCCATCGTGTTTAATAGCCATGCCCACAAAAAAGTTTGTCTGTTTGGAGTTGGTAACCTTACCCACATCGGCTAATAGGTGTGGTTTCCCTAAAACACACAGAAAATGACTATCCCTTTGAATGGTAATACCTGGAAGTTTCACTGAAACTATAAGTCAAATAACCATATCCAAAACATATTGTGCAATATCTCTAACCAAAACGGCATCAAAGCTGGGCAGTCCAACTGATTAGTCACCACAAGCTGACATGATGTAGTGACAGCACTGGTTCATGCTGCCAGGAAAGATCCTATCTTACTTCTGTGGTGTATAAAAAGAAGTATGGAGAATTCTCCATGCAAGCAGCTGCAGCAATAGAGAAGAGATAGCTAGCATAGGGTGGTCAGTATCAGGCTTCTGTCTGTATCAGTCATTGGGTTTTATACTATGCGTTCTGTCTTAACCAGAAAAAGGGTGGGACATAATTTACCCTGTCATGATTGCCTTTATATAGTAAGGACAAAGTACAGTTATATAAGAAAACCTACCATAACAGCAAATGTTCAATTGATCACTGCTGCAGTAACCTAAACTATATGGGTTATATTCTGAACGGATATAACAGCCATCCAGCTTTCAAAGCTTCAGGACACCGTCCACACACCCAAAACATTTGTCAGATTGAAATGAGCTCACTAAAAAGACAGGTTTGGGTGCTAAGCCCTTCTGAGCTTTCATGCCAACAGAGAGAGGGATGTTGAGTCCTGAAAGGACAATGGTAGTAACAAAATAAATAAATAAATAATAAATGTTCACACCATGGAATAAAATAACACAAGAAACAAGGAGGATAGAAGGAGGAAGTGGCTACTGCAGAAGTGATCATTTGAACATCGGCTGTTATGGTAAGTTTACTTATACAGCTGTACTATGTTCTTCATATTGATCTCTACTGCAGTAGCCTAAGCTAGATGGGTAGATTACCATAGCTTACAAATTTTAAGTGGAGGAAGGGGAAGAGTCCAGGAACACCTGGAAAATGGTCCTAGGAAAGCCTGATCTAGACCTAGAGAAGGAATCAAGCTTATAGTGCTTTGTAAACATATGAGGACCAAGTTACTGCTTCTGGAATACTCCAACTCTTTCCAAAAAGCTATAGATGAAGCCAAGGTTATGGTACAGTGGTGCCTTAACCAGTCTGGAACAGTTTTCTTATGGTGAGTGTAACAAAAAATAAGAGTCTTAGACAACCATTTGGAAATAGTCTGCTTTGACACAGGTTGCCTCTTCTCTTACCTTCACAAGAAATGAACAATTGATCCGAAGATCTGAAAGTTTTAGTTCTGCCAAGATAGCATCTGAGTTGTCTGTAGACATCCATGGTATGGAGAATCCATTCTGCCTCATTTTTAGGTTCAGGATAGAAAATGGGGAGGTGGATAGTATGGCTTGAAGAAAACTTGGATACCACTTTAGGCGTAAAAGAAGAAGTAGTTCTCAAAGAAACGATGTCTCTGTGGAAAATGTGATAGGGTTGACTCACCATGAGAGCTTGCAACTTAGATACACTTATTGCAGAGGTCAGAGCAATCAGTAAAACTGTTTTCCATGTTAAGAATCTCAAATCTGCCCAGTTAGCTGGTTTAAATGGAACAAGTGTTAGCTTTTCTAATAAATAAAACAGTGTAAGAAACTTCTCTGTGTGGAAGATTTTCAGTCCATATATTTCTAGTTAATCACTGTATATTAATCAGATCAGACAATAGTAGCAGAAGTAGCGAACTTAAACTCGTCTTAAGTCAAAACAAAACAAAACAAAAAATAATAGAAAATATACAATTGTACAGCATTACTAACTATTTGAAAGTAATCCAAATAAGGCAGGAAGTCTGTTTCCTGTCGAAAATCCTTTATTAAGTACACAGACAAGCAATCCAAGTAAAACAAAAATAGAGTAATAATTTCCTCACAAGCTTTCTAAATATATACATATATATATATATATATATACTTTTTATCAGGCATGGGAGTAGTTTATTGTGCTATAAAACAAAGTGTTATTGGTACACACGTTAAATTTACATCCCTTCCCCCATCAGTGTGACATTCAAGCTGGTCCTGCCGTACTTAGTAGCTGTCATAATAATATAATCCTTATGTACTTTAAATAAAATTTATAATGATGTGGTACCTCTTATTTAACCAGATTATTAAGTAGATTATTAAGTCTGTGATTTTATCCAAGACAATCTACCTTAGTTCATTGGCAATCAAAAAAATATATATAAATATATACATATACATTTTGCATGTAAAAATCAATTTCTATTTTCATAACCTGTTGTTAACAAAGATCGCTTTTGTCCTTCTAGACTTCTTCAGGTCTGTGTACAAGAACCCTAAAAACAATCTATACAAATATATATAATTGTATAATTAGTATTGTTATTACACATCATTTTGAATAAAGTGGAAAAAAAAGAGAACTAGAAAAAACTAAGTAAATAAATAAAAATAAGAAAAAATGTATGATGATGATGGAAACAAAATAGACACTTAAATTACAACTAATTTAAAATGGTATTTAAAACCAACTGGTAGAATAAAATAAAATACAATTAGTCATGTAAATAGGACCATAGGAGGTTAATAGGCTAACGACCCTAGATCCTTTTTCAGCCTAGCCATTTATGCCCCAATTTTCACTATTATTAAATGCTTATGAACTAGAAGGGGTTTGGTATACACCTGTGACTTAGGGTATCTACAAACTGCCTGTATCCATAAGGATCATAGGTGAAAAATCAGGGCCAATTTGCAATGTCACATTCATTGGTCCAAAGTGCATTTGAATAGGCTTAGGAAAGAGCTCTGTTTCACATGAATGGAGAGTCTGTTCTTCAGAAGGGATAATCTCTGAGACACATACCTTCAACATGTTTTGTTTATGTCAGAGATGAGGTTAAGATCCTTAGATTGGGTAAGTCTAGTGCTGTCTCCTTTGCAAATGTGTAGCAAATCCATCAGGGCTGGATCAGAGAATGCATGTATATTAGGCATAGACCCCCCCAGTAGTCTTTAGTAGACCAAGTACATGGACAAGGCTTTGAGGTGATCAACATAGGACATATTATTTACACCATGTATTATTTTAGTGAGGAATCTCTGTGGCTGCTCCAGTTGTTGCAAATGTCTGGTCAGGTACATACTAAAAGGTACATTGTACTCAATTATTGGCTGAGTAGACTGGGACTATGATCTACTTAGATTTGGATGCCATGCACTTACGTAGAAATTGCATTGTGTAGAAGGACTTTCTCACTACCGTGGACACATGGTGATCAAAGTTCAGGTTACTGTCAGTCTGAGTTTCCAAGTCCCTTATCAGTGGGTCTGCACTTAGGGGAGTGTTATCAATGTTGTAATATGCAGGTAAAGTCATCTTTCCGAAGGATATAGTTAAGCATTATGAGCATTGAGTTTTAGGCCATGGTTCTAGCACCACTTATCTGTTTGTGTTAGACCTTCCTAGATAATATCTAGATCTTTAGGGGGATTCAGTGATGGCACCAAGCTTGCAGTCATCTTGGTCAAGGTGGGTTCCCCCACACTAACTTCATGTGTCCTATCTGCAAGCCATTTGGATATCCATCAGGTAATTAAGATCACAAGGAGGGACCACCAGTTTTCTTGGAGGCCTCTTATGTAAAGCCACTTTCAAAAACATTTTAACATGAAAATGCATTGAAAGTGGAGGATCCATGGGCAGACATGCTGAAAATGCTGATAAATGAACCTTGATGGAGGAGTAAGAAAGGCCATAGGATAGTATCTCACATAAATATTGTAAAAACAGAGAACAACTAGCCTTGAATGGGTGCTGGCTATGTTGTTGGCACCAACTAGAAAACATTTTCCATTTACTAATATATGATTTTCTAATAGCAGGCTTTCTTGCCTCCATAAGTATACACTGCACATCCTCAGTAAACAGGTGCTTACAGGGAATTAAGACCCTACCATCCAGGCAGTCAACTGAAGCTGATTGAGGTTAGGGTGTATCAAAAACCCCTGATCTTGTGTGAGTAGATACAGTCTATGAGGAAGTGACTGCCTCTGGCCATTTCTAAAAGAAGGGAAAACCACTGTTGCCTGGGTCAAAAGAGAGTCAAACAATGATGTTGGAAAATTTATTCCAAATCTTTAAAACTACCCTGGATTTTGGTCTAAAGGGTAGAAAAGTATACATGAACATTCCTGTCCAAGGAAAGGAATAGGCATATGTCTTCCAGGCCTTCTTCCATGGAGTCCTGGAGCAGAATCTTGCCACCTAATTGTTCAGAGAGGAAGCAAATGGGTCTCCTTAAGGAACTCCCCACATACCTCCAGTCTAGTATCCATTCATAAGGATATGCCCTGGTCCTGCTCAGCTTGTCTGCCACACAGTTTTGCTCTGACAGAATGTAGTATGCCTGTAGAGTGAGATTGTGCGGTGAAGCTGTATCCTAAGCTAACATGGCTAGTCTGCAAAGGGGGTACAGCCTGGTTTACATTGATGTTGATGTACCACATGACTGTGGCATTGTCTGCAACAGCTGGAAGAGGTCCCATGGACCAAAGATGATTCAAAGAGTTGACTGCCTTGATCAAGGAAAGCATCTCTTTTATATTTATGTGCTTGGTGTCTCACACACCTTGTACTTGTATCCCTCCTGAAACTGCTCTCCAAACAAAGTCTGAGGTATCGGTGGTGACTGACTTGTTGTGGAATAGGGAGGGAGAAGGGTAGACCTGGATTTAGTGATATTTCCTGTCTTTACCAAATGATTTCCCTTCTGACAAACCCCAGCACTGGGATTTGAAAAAAAAAACAAAGGCTGTTGGTGCTGGTACCAAAGCAACTTCAGATAGCATTTTATTTTTCTCATGTGGAGTCTTGCCAGGGGGTATTTTGAGAATCATGAATGCCATGATACCCAAAATCCTGAGGTATTCTCTCACAGTGACTGAAGTCTGAATGGAAAACTTTAGAAACAGCTCTATATATTTTTTTTCCTGTGGAAGAAAAACAGCTCTTTGAACTGATGTGTCTAGCTGACATCCCAAGGACATAATCTTGTGTGAAAGAGTTAAAAAAGATTTTTGAATGTTCTTTTGGAACCTCAGCTTGCGTAAGAGATCTCTCACACAAGGGAAAAATTCCTCACACTTATCTAAATACAGAAAAAAGTGAATACCATGTAGCCTGCAATAAGCTATAACTGGATTTAAACACTTTGTGAGCATTCATGGTGCTGTGGTAATCCAAAGGGTAAGTCAGAGATCTGATATTGTGATCCAGTCAGGCAGAACCTTAAGAAACACCTGAAGTCTGGATGAATAGGGATATGATGAAAAGCATCTTTTAAATCTAGAGTTACCAGATTTCTTATGGTGAGTGTAACAAAAAGTAAGAGTCAGACAACCATTTGGAAATAGTCTGCTTTGACACAAGTTGCATCTTCTCTTACCTTCACAAGAAATGAACAATTGATCCGAAAATCTGAAAGTTTTAGTTCTGTCAAGATAGCATCTGAGTTGTCTGTAGACATCCATGGTATGGAGAATCCATTCTGCCTCATTTTTAGGTTCAGGATAGAAAAATGGGGAGATGGATAGTATGGCTTGAAGAAAACTTGGATACCACTTTAGGCATAAAAGAAGAAGTAGTTCTCAAAGAAACAATGTCTCTGTGGAAAATGTGATAGGGCTGACTCACCATGAGAGCTTGCAACTTAGATACACTTATTGCAGAGGTCAGAGCAATCAGTAAAACTGTTTTCCATGTCAAGAATCTCAAATCTGCCCAGTTAGGTGGTTTAAATGGAACAAGTGTTAGCTTTTCTAATAAATAAAACAGTGTAAGAAACTTCTCTGTGTGGAAGAAGAGGTAACAGGTTGTGATGTGACAGCATTTAGAATTTGGGCACTTTCTTAAACAGCTGTAAGAAAGAAAGCTCCAGATATGGACTCCAAGCATTTTCATTCTTTGGTACTAAAAACATCCTTGAATTAAAAACTTTTTCCCACCTGGTAAGGAGGAACTGGTTCTATCACTTCCTGGGACAGCAGGTGATGGAAGACGGAAATAAAAGAGTCTGGTCCAGTGGATAAGGGATTACCCTCTGGAAAGGAGACATTCCCTCTGACTGCCATCTGTAACCTTGATGAATGATCTTTATAAAGCATTTGTCTAAAACTACCTGTTGCCAAATAGAAAAGTGGAGATTCAGACATTATGGAAGGGAAAAGTGACTGACGTGGGATTGGACAAGTTGCCTTAAATAGTCATTCTTACTTGTTGGACTGTCCTTCATTTTGGGTGTGTTCATGAATTCCATTTGGAACTTCACTGTCATTTCTTTTCAAATGTCTGTTTACCTGTGTGATGACCCACCACTGTCAACCAATATCTGTCATGGATATACCACCTCTGTACCAGTAATCAAGGAACCTCAATCCTCACCACTGGCACCTGTGGGGCATGTTCACTGGGAGGATTACAGGTATACACACAGTATTTCCAGATGCAGCTCTCTGCATCAAGTGCAATTTCCCTTAAGAGCAGACAGAGACCACAGTCAGTCCGGGGCTGATTCCTCTCTCTTTCTACAGATCCCCAGTAAGACTCCCCACTGGTACAGCTATAGTGCTGAGTCCTTAGGCAGGGTTCCAAGCCAAGTCCTCCAACACTCTCATCGTCAAACCAGTGCTTCATATCCCTGCCCAAGTAGCTCACACACACACACACACACACACACACACACACACACACACACACACACACACACACACACACACACACACACACACACACACACACACACACACACACAGACACACACACACTTGGAGATGTGTTCTACATACACACACACACACACACACACACACACACACACACACACACACACACACACACACACACACACACACACACACACACCTGGGAAAGGCTGGCACAGGTTTACTAGCTATGCCCCCTTTTGCCCAGACTATAAGGTAGTTACCACTGCCACCAGAACCCTTTGACAGCTACTTTAAAACCCTTAACAAAGGGTTCTAATCTTACTGTGTAATATTAATATTAATACAAATGGTAGTTTGACCAACAGCAAGGCTGTAAGGAGTGGCCCACACAGTGTCACCAAATAAATATGCAAATATTCTGAAAACTTAAATATCTCAGCCACAATGAAAGTTTTAAATATATTTAATAATAAATAATAAAAGAACAAGAAAATACTAAGTATATATTCACAGTGACATCAGAGTTCAAAATCACAGGAATTATTTAAAACAATTTTGAAGGACAGTCTCAAACAAATAAAGAAAAATAATATCTAAACTAAGTTTCACTCTATTCTTGACTGAATCTAAGAGAATTATACTATTCCCTAATAACTTACTAATAGAGCAAGGCAGATGATGTGGTGAGTGGTTCTTGGTGTCAGATCCAAGGCAGAATACAGAATGCTCTGTCTCTCTAACAGACTTCTCAAAATAATATATAAAATATTACTGCTGGGATAGCTTGCAGAATAACATTATTTCTGGTCACCTGACTTCTAGTTTTCATGCAAACCTCCATTGCTGGCAGCTGGCAGGACTTAGCACCTACCTGTAAAAATACACATACAAGGGCTTTTGCTCAGATCTTTGTCAGGTGCGGGAAGTCATAAAGCAATTTCATTCCTCCAGATTTCCAGAGAATGATTACTTTACTCCACTGACAATACAGAAAGCTTCCTAGTACAGACTTTGTGTCTCTGGCTGCATTGAAACGTGGGAGATAGCATCTTTATGGCCTAGCCTATAAAGTGATTTAATTTCAGATATTTTTCTAAAGTTTGATGAACTGAGGTTAACCCTCCAGTTTTCTCTATTAAAACATATTCATTTAAACAGTCACAGTAGGCTATGTACATTTCTGTACTATCCAGTAGGCACAACACTGTGGTTACATTTCAAACACAGCACTTCACAAATACCTTTTCAACACACGTCTGTACAAAGCAGTTTGATATACACATGACATACAGTTCTAATACATTTGTAACCCAAGCATCTTGTATAAATCATTTTTATATTTACCAATGACATATAATTATTTACAAAATTCCAGCTAGCTGTGCTGGCAGTACCTCCTTTCATCACAACCTGCATTTAGGGTTACCACATATCCCTCTTTGTAGGAGACAGTCCCTCTTTGGGCAGTAGTGTCCTGCAGAAAGAAACAAAAATGGCAAATGATCTGAGATTATAAGACAAAAGATATTTTATAAGTTGTATTTCTCTGTCCTTTGCATTGGTTGTGGGTATGTTTTGTTGTGGAAAATCTCACATGTCTACAAAGCACATCCCACTTTGGGCATTTGAAATGGTGGCAATTCTCCCTGCATTTTGTTGAGATGGTTCATTTTATTTTTTGCTACATTTGAGTGCGGGATTAGAAAATCCCTTAGAAAAACTAGAAAAGGTAAGCTGAAAAATCATACAGACTGCCGGTATCAACTTATTCCTCTCATCATACTTTTTGGTCACCTCCGCAATGGGGCGAAAAAATAAATCTCTATTCAAAGGAAAATTTAAAATCTCATTTTTAGCATCATTTGGGAGGTTCTGAGAACACAGTCAGGCAAACCTCCTCAACACAATACTAGTGGCCAAAGCCTTTGAAAAAGTACCAACTGAATCATACTCACACTGTAAACAAAGAGTAGTGACTTGTAGAATAGAAGAAACTAATTTATTTAAAGCATGTTTTACCTCACAAGAAACTGCAGACAAAACATTCCTCATATTTTCATCATTATAGTCAGAACAAACCTTAACATATGAGGCTGACAATTCAAAATTCTGAAAATTGAAATTGCAGAAGTATGCACTTAGTTTTCCATACTTAATAATGTTCCCATCCTTATCAGAAAGAGTAGGATTGAAATTAACTAAATGTTTAGCAGCAGTAGGATTAACTAGAGCTATAACTGCTGGGGCAAGTTTGGGAATGGTGTATAAAAAAATGAGGAATTTTATACATCCTATCTGCTTCTTTTTTAGGGTCAGCTGGCTAACTATAGGGAAAACTGCAGGCAGGAATCCTCCAAAGATGTCAAAACTAGAGGAATAGGTGAAGGTTTTGAAAATTTCTTCTGTAACAGTTCATAGTATTTTCTGGGGAATTGAGAAACCTCAGTGTTCTCCCACTGAAAATACTGGGACATTCTGGAAAACGTCTCATAGAAAGAGAAATGCCCACAGGGAGATTTGGAAAATGAACATGAAAAGAGACATGGAAGAGCTCTCTGATTACGTAGCCCAGGCCGGTATGACCCTGACCCTGAGTAGCATCCTGCCCTCACCAAGAATGATATCACGGTATAAAGAAAAAGCTCTCAATTTCAACAATTAGCTAAGTTTCTGGTGTCATTCAAAGGGGATCCAGTGTCTGTCCACCTGGGATGACATGCTCGACAAGCCATGCTGCTTTGCTAGAGACGGCTTGCACCTGTCACCCTTAGGCTTTTGAATACTGGCCAAGGCTCTTGCCACCCCATAGCGCCTTTTTTAGGCAAGGCTCAAAAGACAAACCCACCACCGTAAATAGCACAAGTAACAAAAAACTGAGGGTAATGCTACTCAATGCCAGAAGTCTAAACTTCAAAATGCACACACTCGAGGCACTCCTCAGTATGGAGAAAATCGATATATGTGCAGTAACAGAAACCTGGTTTAAGGCTCCAGAGAGCACCCCGGCACTGCCAGGCTACAACTCATACCATACATTTTGGCCACAGAACCCAAACCGAAATAGAATAAGCGGGGGCGTATCCATTTTCATCAGGGATACCTACACCTCCAGGTTAGTGGCACAACACGATGCTTCAGAGATCATCCACGTGCAACTAACAATGGGCAAAACTGCAATTCAAATTGTAGCTTGCTACAGATCATCCACCATGTCCCAGGACCCCCATTCCAAGTTTCTGGAAACACTGGGAAATATAAAGGTCCTACCAAACACCCTAATATTGGGTGATTTCAATTACCCAAACATTAACTGGGAGAACTACTCAGGTACTAACTCCCTTTCCAACATTTCCTAGAATTTATGAACTCAAATGCCCTTGTTCAGCTGGTCAACACACCCACCAGAGGTGACAACATATTGGACCTGGTCATCACCAACATGGGCGACCGGTGTTCCACACCGGAGGTCAACCCCTCACTGGTTAGATCTGACCATAAACAAATCACTTTGGATATCCACATTCCACCTCCCACCCTCGGACAAGGAAACCACCATGAAAAACTTTTCAAAAGCAAACTTTACGTTACTTAAGACCAAGGTGGAAAGTTTCAAAGCCCTCATGCTAAAAGATAATGCTGTCCAAGCTGCAAACTCCTTTACTAATGCATTCTATGGGCACCTACAAGAATGCATGGATCATGCTATCCCAAGCAAAACCAAGACTCACTCCTCCAAGGAAAGGAAACCAGTCTGGTGGACTCCTGCCATAAAAAAGCTATACAATAGAAGGAGGAAAATAGTACAGAAAATAGTAAAATCCCAAGAAGGAGAGAAATCCCTGATCAGTATCAGCAAGAAACTATGATCCCTCATAAAATCATCCAAGGCGAGCTTCGAAAGAAAAATTGCCAAAGGCTCCAAAGATAACCACAAGGCATACTTTAGTTATGTCAAGAATCTAAGTGGCGATGCTCAGATCTGCTCGGAGTTAGTGCAGAATGGCACAAAATACACTGAACTGACCAATATCGCCAACATCCTGGCAGACAGGTTCAGCACAAACTTCACCCTCTCTCACCCCCAAAAGGGGCCATAACCATACCAGAAGAATGTAGAGTCCCTGAAATCACATGCACTCAGGTTAGAACAGCCCTCTCCAAAGCCAAAAATACAGCATCAATGGGACAGGACGGTGTCCCAAGCTGCGTCCTACACAAGTTCAACAACAAACTAACCCCTCACCTAAACACACTGTTCAAACTCAGCCTCTCCACAGGCTACATACCCATAGAGTGGTGCACAGCAATGGTTATTCCATTCCACAAAGGTGGAACTACAACAGACCCCGGGAACTATCGCCCTATAAGCCTGACTAGCTTGGTCTGCAAGGCTATGGAGCGTATCATCATGGAACTCATTAACAGAGACATTGGGAACCTCCAAACACTGGACCCTACACAGTTCGGCTTTGTTAAGGGCAGATCATGCCACCTAAACCTGGTGGACTTCTTTGAGACAGTTACCAAGGCTATAGACAAGGGAAAGGTGGTACACACAGCCTACCTAGTCCTCGGAATGGCCTTTGACACCATTCCCCATTCTGGTATTATAGACAAGCTCACCAGCCTGAACATAAACCCCTATGTCACAAGATGGGTTGCCAACTGGCTCATGGACAGAACCCACATGGTGAGAGTTGCGGGAGCTAGGTCTGACTCTAAACCTGTTACAAGTGGCATTCCCCAGGGCTCAGTTATAGGACCCCTCCTGTTTGGCATATACTTCTCACAGGTACAGTCAAGCACAGGAGGACTATGGCTGACGAAGTTCGCAGACGACTGCAAACTAGGAGCTATAATTGACTCTGTGGCTGACACAGACATCCTCCAAAAGGGTCTCACTGAGACATATAGCTGGGGTCAAAATCATGGCCTCAATCTAAATGCCAAAAAGTGCATAGTCATCCCCTTTGGAAAAAACAAAGTACCGACAAACTGCCACATAGGTGGCAGCCCCCTAAATACGGAAGACGTAATAAGGGATCTGGGGACCCAAGTAGATAGTAATCTCACCTTTGATAATCACATTGCCAAAGTAGTTAGAAAAATCCTTCTAAATGGCCCACCTAATCACAAAAGGGTTCGCATCCAGATCAAAAAAGGTCATTGTGCCCCTCTACTCATCACTCATCACTCATCAGACCCATCATAGAGTACAACGCCCCATTTGTGATGTACCTTACAAGACACCTGCAACACCTGGAAAGACCACAGAAGTACCTCACCAAGAGGATCACTGGCCTCAAACAGATGCCCTATGCAGCTCGACTGAAGAAACTCCAGCTGTACTTGGTTGCATACCACCTACTCAGAGGTGATCTCTGCCTGACATACAAGGCCATGTCCAACCCAGAGTTGATGGACATGCTCCACCTAAAGAAAACCTTATCCCCTTGAGCCACACACTCTAGGGATATAAACCTCACCACAACAATAAATAGCTGGAGGGATAGATTCCTGTCCCTGAGACTTCCCATGCTTTGGAACAAGATTTCAATCTACATTAGGCAGAGCTCCTCGCTAACACTCTTCAAAAAAAAACCTTGATGAGTGGATGGGAAACAGCAAGTTTATCTCGGGGATCACTTCAGTGGCTCTGCTGGACAGTGGCATACGGAACTAATCTAAGGTGGGCGGCGAAAGCCAATACATTCAGGCTAGGCTTATAAATGCCTTCGGGCAGATAGCCTAGTACCTACCTATGAACCTATGAACCTATGAACTTTCCTCTGAGTCTGAATAAGAAATCTGAAAACAAAACCCTATATCTATCCCATTATCTTCCTGCCCAGATTAAGAATCTTGAATCCCTTCTGGAAAAGAGCTGTCCCTCTTTCTTTTACTATAACCTATATTATAAGCAAAATGAATAGTAGGAATTAAACTTTGATCTAGACCTGATAAATTACTCCTGTCCAAGGAAATTTGAGGAAGAGTAGATACATGGTTAGTTTTCTGTTTCTTTCTAACAGGAAAAATGGGGCCAGCAATGTTATTAATGGCAACAGCAATGTTGGTTGAATGGGCACAACATTCTGACAAAACAAGGAAATCTTCCCTGTTCCCTGTCCCAGGACTAACAAGAATAACTCTCCCTTGCCCACTGAGAGGACCCCAACAGCCACAGAGGATGTGGTTAATCCCTGGTATATAGTAGCTATAGGTGCTACACTAGAGGGATATGGGGTACAAGATGAGTGGTCTGAGATATAACTAATGGCCACAGCAGAGCTACCCACCTGCAGTCGAGGCACATTAGTAGCCTGCTGTGGTGGCAAAGGCTGCCTGCTTAAATTTTTCTTTTGTAGATGGTACTGACAGTTGTTTTTATGGTCAAGCCAACAATCTTGCCACCTTCCTGGAGAAAACAAGGACGAAAAGCCAGTAAAAATTTTTAAATCTTTAAAAAGTCATTTTTTTAATATGAAAAACACATTAAAATATTTTAAAATATTTTTCCAGCCCCCAAAACATAAACACAATTTCTCCACGGGAAAAATATTTTATAACTACTTTAAAGAACTTTTAAAGTGACAGGAAAAAAAAGAGCGCTCCCATTTAAAAGTACAATGTAGTCTCATGACAGTCTGTTAAAACACATACCCCTAGCTATAAAATAACTTTCCTGAATGAGAAAGTGTTATCAAACAAATAAATTTTTGAAAAGGAATTTTTTTCCCCAAAGGGGAACTTATTGCACAGTAAAAGAACAGCATAGGCCGACCGTGAATCATCAAAAACCTCACAGGAGCATACTCTTTGGCAGCTGAAGGGCTCTGACAGCTTGGCACCCAAACCTGTCTTTTTAGTCTTTGAGCTGACTAATGGTTTGGGTGTGTGGAAGGTGTTCTGAAGCTTTGGAAGCTGGCCAGATGCTTTATATCTTGTAAGATATAATCCATATAGCTTAGGCTACTGCAGCAGTGATCAGGGTTCCTTTGTGACGTGATGGATATTGTTTTGTCTAGCAATTATTTTTTGTTTGAAGGTGAATTAAATAGACAAAACACTGGTATCACAATGGGGGGCAGAAGTGGTGCCCACATTTTCAAATTTAGTCTTATGTCAGTAGGAAAAATTATATTTTCACTTCTGATTATTTTAGATATGTTCATTTTTTTCTGTTAGATTTTTCAGTGATATTTTAATATTGTGGAAAGGAGAGTGTAAGATGTTTAAATCAGCTTTTTAAGTATTTCTGGGAAACCACCATATTTTTGTCTTTTAGCTGTGATTATTCTGATGTTGATATTAACTTTTTGAGATTCATATTTATAAGGACATGGTTAATAATTGTTTTGCATCAATAATATATAGGCAACCCAAATATAGCAATTCCTCCTTGCACTTTTCCAATGGATATATTTACAAAGTAAAACTAAGCGTTGTTAAGGGGCAGTTTGCAAAATTATCTCGTTTGATATTAGTGATAATTTTATTTAGTGCGCAGAAGAAGTTTTGAGAGATATATTTATGGAAAGGAAATATCCTTCCAAATTGTTGATAATGTTATTGATTAAATAAATAAGAAAAGTTGGGATTCATTTGCCCCTATTTTGATGAAACCCTTGGTAGAGAAGGTGGACATGTCAGGTAATTTCCAATGTACACTTTGTTTACCCTGTTCTAAAGATAATGGTGTATACAAACTATTAATAGGAGCAATGGAATATTTTTATGGGGAGAAAGATTTTATGGTGAAAATTGGGAAGGTACCGTCATTTATGTATAGGAATGGGTTAAATATAAAAACAAGCTTGGAGAAGATGCACTCAAGTGTGACAATTATTTCCAATAAGGCAATGTATAAATGTGGGAGGTACAAACAATGCTGATTCATTAATACAGGTAATTTTGTCACCTTAGGTGATGCGATTATTTATGAACAAGGATGTCTTGATTGTAATAGTTCAGGCATTGTTTATTTGGCAACATGTCTTTCTTGTAATGCATTTTATGTTGGGAAGACTAAGAAAGTCTTAAAAAGCGTATTGACCAACATATATATGCTGCACACAAGCAGGACACTGTTACTGCATTAGCAAAACATGTTAAGTATGGTGTGAATTTTAACAATTTTGTATTTTTATATTAGAAATGGTGAGACAAAATGAATATGGAGGTGATTGGGAAAGTGGTTCATTAGTGAGAGAAATAAATTGGCAATTGAAGTTAGGATCCGATAAGGATCCAGGTTTAAATTTATTTTTTATTTATTTGGCATCTGTTTACTGGGAAAGTCTGACTGGGTAATGAGATACCCATTTTCAACAGAGGCCTGGGAAGAAAAGCTCCAGATGCATATGGGTGACAGAATGAAAAACTAGACAGAAATAATAAAGTCATAATATCCAAGCACAAATATGAAAACAACACATTAGTTTGTCAGAATAAAAGTTCAATAGACATAATAAAGTCCTAGTGTTCAAGCATAAATTTATGGAAAGCCTGATAATAAGAAGATGCAGCTTTATCTACATAATAGATGATTATCATAATGATTATTAATATTCTGAAGGTCATGAAATATGGTAGTGTATTATATTGGTGAAGGCATAGTATAGTATGAGTAGAGAAGAGTAGGGTGTGATAAAGGGTTAGTAGGAATAGATGTGAAAAAGGTATGAGTGTAGCCTCAGGGGAGTATGTATAGAGGAAGGGAGGATAGGGTAAGTTAGTAGTGGGGATAGAGAGAGTAACAGTAGAAAATGTATAAAAGTACTTTGGCCTGCCCTCATATAAGAGCAAATCTAAGCTTGAAGTATTCTTTTATAGAGGTATGGCATTCCTGCTCTGAGCCAGAAATCAAGGAGCCTCAGTCCTCACACTGATACTGGTGAGGAGTGTTCACTTGGAACAAAAATGGATACACACAGTATTTACAGACGCAGCTCTCTGCACCAAGCAGAATTTCCCTTAAGAGCACACAGGGAACACATTCCTTCCTGGGACTGGACTCTATCTCTCTCTCTCCAGACCCCAAATAAGACATCACAATGACCACAGCTGTAGAGTTGAGTCCTTAGCTGAGTGTTCAAAGCCAAGTCCTCTACCACCCTCTCTGTAAAAACAATGCTCTGTGTCCCTGCTCCAAGTAGATGACACACACATTCATTGAGATTTGATTTTCACACACACCTGAGAAAGGCTGACACATCAGCTGTGCCCCTTCCGGCCAAACTATAAGGTAGATACTGCCACTGAAACACTCCAAAGCCAGCTACTCTAAGGATCTTACAAGGGTATCCAATTATACTGAGCAAAATTAATACTAATACAAATGGCAGTATTTGGCCAATGCAGTAAGGCTTTCAGGAGCAGACACAGTGTCACCAAATGAATATAAGTACTCTCAAAAGCTAAAATATTCTCTAAAAGACCAGCCACAATGAAACATTTAAATATATTTAATAATAAATAATAAAGAACATGAAAATAATAAATATATATTTATAATAAACACCAGAGTTTCAATCACAGGAAATATTAAAAATAACACAGATAGAAAGATTCACACAGATACAGTACTTAACTAATCTCACTATATTTTCCTGACTCATCTAAAGAATTACTATTCCTTGGTTACTTACTAGAGCAAGGCAAGATGAAGTAGGTGAGTGATCCTTCTTTGTCAGGTTTCACAAATGGACTTCCCTGAGACTTCTGTGTCATCTAGTATTAAAACATCATTTCAGTGCTGGATTACAGAATGACATCACATACATCTGGTTATCTGACTTCTGGTTCCCACAATACCCCTTTTACTAACAGCTGAACCAGAATCTAGCACGTATATGTCATAATACGCACACACACACACACACACACACACACACACACACATAGAGCTTTGCTAAAATGCATTATAACATCTGAAAGCTATAACATTATTTCAAAAACTTTCACCCTTCCAGGGTAGCAATTAGTTCACCCCTAAGGACAATACAGTAGGATTTATAGTCCTGGTTTTCACATACATTTTGTCTCTGGCTGCAATCAGAACTGTAAGATACATTCTTTATGGCCTAAACCAGGTAATTTAATTTCAGACTATTTTTCAAAGTTAGCTGGACTGAGGCTAACCTCTTTTCTTCCGGTATCCTCTGTTACATTATATTTATTTCAAAAGGTACAATACAGTCTGAAATACAGGCATACCTCTCAAGTGTACCTCATTACGAGGAACGTACCTCATTTGGGGTCTTAAAAAGTTCATGTTCCTCAAAGTTCCTTAATGTTCCACATTGAAAGACTCTGTCACACATTCAGTGTTAGGAATTTTTTTAAGTGAAATCTATAGTAAATAGAAATCAATCCTATTAATTCATTAAAAGATCTTTTTTATAAGTAAAACCAGAATATTTTAACCATCCTATAGACTTCCTAGTTGAAGTTGTTAGTAAGCCATTAGTATGTGTTCCACATTTTGTCCATTTGTTCCACTTTATGAGGGCTAGTGTTCCTCATTTTGGAGATGGAAAGTTGAGAGCTATGAATACAGGTGTATTTATTTTCTGTCCAGCAGGACCCACTGTTGGTACATTTTTAACACAAGCAGGTTTATAAATACATTTTCAACATAAGCACCTGTACAAATCAGTTTGCTATACAAATGACATATAATTCTTTACAAAACGTCAGCTATCTATGCTGGCATATGTTACACATCCACTGTCCTACTTCTTCTGGCATAGCTGGCAATACCTCACATCACCACAAGAGGTTTTGAACGACTGTAGGTTAGTAGCAGATTTGATAGTGAAAGGAAGTGAATTCCACAGTTTTGCCACAGAGCAGGACTAAAGGCTTGGGCCTGGGGGTTTGTTATGTTTAAAAGTTGTGCAGAGATGTTTGTTTTCAGATATGAGATGTTTATTTGGGATATACAAGTTGATTAATGGGCTAAGAGCAGGATGGGCTGTGGATAATTTTGTATACTGTAGTATGTTGTACATATTGGAGGTGGAGAGGGAGTTCAAGCCATCTTAGGGAATATAGGGCTTTACAGTGATGAGTTAGAGGAGTTGCATTTATGGCACATTTAGTAATTTTGCTATAGCTACTTTCTATTTTTTTTTTGAGGGAGGACTGTAAGTTAGAATCGGGGCCCCATATAAAGGTGAGGGCAAGAGGTAGGTTTTGGCCAGGGTAATTTTGGTAGCTGCTGTGAGGAAGTTTTTATTTCTGTATAGCATGCCTGGTTTTTGGTGTTTTTTATACTGTTTTGTATGTGTAGGCCAAACTTGAAATTATTGTCAATTGTAATACCTACTAGTTTGGTATGTTGAGCCAATTCAATTTCAGTATTGTTGGCTGAAAAGATCTTGATGTTTGTTTTGTTGGAGCTATGGGGTTTGTGGATGAAGAGAAGGAGCTTTGTTTTGTGGCGGGTTCAGTAGGAGTTCAACATTGGAGAGCCATGTTTCTATGGAAGAGAAAGCTTGTTGTGTTATGTGCTGTAGATGAGCTAATGTGCCTGATATACAGATGATAGTGGAGTCATCTGCATATCGGATTAGAGTGCCTTCACAGGAGGATGTTTGTAAGTTATTGATGAAGACATTAAAGTTTAATGGGCCAAGGATGGATCCTTAAGGTACACCTGTGGGGGGTGATGTGATATGGGAAGATAGACCCCTGTCATTTTATTGTTTGCTGCCTGTCAGCTAGGTAGCTAGAAAACCATTGACGTGAGGAGGAGGACAGACCAATGCCGGAAAGTTCTTTAAGGAGTTTGGGGTGAGATACCATGCCAAATGCTTTAGACAAATCTAGAAATAATGCAGATACTAGTTTTCCAGTGCCATGGACTTTGTTGACAGATTCCATGAAAGATAAAAAAGCTGTTGATGTACTGTATGCAAGTCTAAAACCATGCTAAGTGTGGGAAAGTAGGTTGTTGTGTGTAAGATGGTGGAGTAGGGTTAGGTGCACACATTTTTCTAGAATGTAGAGAGGGGGACAAAGTTGCAATAGGGTGAAAGTTTGTAAGGTTAGTGGAGTTACCTCTCTTATGTAAGGGGATAATGTGTGATATTTTCCATAGGTTAGGGACATGTAATTCAGCTGGATATGGATCTATTAAATAAGATGCTAACAGGGAATGCTATTAGTTATGTGGCAAGGTTTAGGTATTCTGGTGGGAGGTTGTCTGCTGAGGTTAAGCAAGGTTTCACTTTTGGTAGCAGTTTTCTTATTTGAGATAAATGGGTGGGCTGAAAAGTAAGCTGGGGATGGTTTGGTTTTTGGTTATGAGTGAGGGGTTGGTTGTGTGTGTGTAATGTGTGGTGTGTGTAGTAGAAGTTAGTACTGGGAGTATTAGTGAGTTGGGGTGGATGAGTTGGGTTTACTGTTAGGTTGGATATGGACTCTATAAAGTATTTGTTGAATTTGGTGGCTGCTTGAAGAAGTGGTATACTGGTGTATGGATTAGAATTACTTTTACTTAATGGGTTGAGTAGTGACATTACAGAGGACCAGAATTTCTTAGGAAGTTGTCTTTGTGGTTACCTTGAATGTACGAATAGCTTTATTTTTTGTCATGCAATATTTGGCTTTTTGTTTGATTGCCTGCTACCGTCAGGTCAATTTATAACTCAGAGCAATCACTTTATAGCCAAAACAAAGCAATTAACAGAGAGATGCAAGTAAACATGTTTTCTGTCATTTCCTGAGACTAAATACCTGACATATACAGTATAATCTACTGGTCAAGCTAAAGGAGACAGTGGCCAGCTTAGCAAGGGGTCCTATTATTTCACAGAGCTGGCATGTATTTAACTGATTGAAGTTAATATGGAGCAATGTTCTTCATGATAAACATGCTTACATGAAACAATAACAAAAGTCTCAGTAAACTTGTAGTTGTAGGGCTTTGTGACAGAGCCCCTGTGATATTGAGGTCAAATGTAGTAACCGCAGGCTCTGAAATGAAAGAAAGAGAAAAATAAGCTCTACTAAGCTGTAAAATTATATTGAGGCAATAAAGTTAGTACTTACTATACATAAAAGACATGGAGGAAGGACTACAGTAAGTCATACCAAGAGAACACAGGGGAAATATGAGAGTAGAGTGATAGTAAAAAAGTGTACGCATGTAAACTGAAAGTAGTTGTAGCAGAAAGTATACTAATAGAGAACTACAGTAATGCCATATAAATATACAGCTGTATTGATTAAATTATCAGAACATGGCACTACACTGACAGGCACAATATAACACTATCACTTAGTATAATTCATGAGCTTAACCAGTACGTCAAAACAGTATTTTATATATATATATATATATATATATATATATATATATATATATATATATATATATATATATATATAGCCATTATACACATAAAGGTTATCTGATCACAAATATAACACACTGCCAAAGTCTTTACATTGTTTCATACACTCTTAAAACAAACAAATAGAAATCCAATAACATATGACACATACATAGTTTATGAAGGAGACAACACTGAGAGGATATTTAGCAATATATTCTACTACAGAGACAACCCCACCCTCAGGTCAATTTATAGGTCAATTTATAACCGAGAACAATCACGTTATAACCAGAATGAAGCAATAGGAACAAATATTTATAGTTGTGTTTTGAAAAGTAAAAGAGACCAGATATATTTTATGTGAATGTTTTTATTGATATAGGTATGTATACCTTTAAAGCTACTAATTGATGTGTTTTTTATAAATTGATACTTAAGAGTGGGTTAGATGAATTGGGTATTATTCTGATGTAGCCTTGGTATTAGAAGACGAAAGTGCTTAACAAATAAACAATTGGAGGTTTCTATGGGACATTCGTGTTTTTTTTTTGTTCTTGGTTTTATGGTTTGTACACAAATTTGCAGCAAAGGTATTATTTGATTTGTTGAAGTCTGATGTGGTTACAGATTATTTTACCCAGTGCATTTTTGTCCTACTAGTTGACCTCTATTTAGTGACATTTTGAATATGGAAGTGAGCCTTGAACATGTTCAAACAGATTCCAACCCCTTACAAACTGATCTTACTCAGTTACCAACGATTATCACAATATGTTATCCCAGGTGATAATTCTATGAGTCTGCATGAAGTAATCAGAAACTCAACTAGTGTGAGCAACACTCAGTCCTAAGCCGAAGTGGTTCAGATGGAAGGTGAAGGTAACAGTTCATCGACCAACCGTAAATGTTCACATCAGAGAACACCAGCAATGTGGATTACAAATGGGAAAACTTTTAAAAATACCATCAACTGTTTTTTAAAGTTACCCCACATGAAGCGGGGACTTTGCCTCAACAAATACTTAATTTCAGGAATAAATTGTTGCAGTATAACTTGCTTCAAATGGATATTTTTTAGAGAGAGCACAGAACAAAACATGGTGCCTGAAGGACTTAGATTTTTTTAAATTTCTGAACGGTGTGGTTGGGGGTACATCTCTGCAAAGTGACTTGGTTTCTTTCTTTAATCGAATCAGTCAAGAATCTTTGGAATTCTTAATCAAGCACAAAGCTTAAGCTATTGATGCTTTGAGGCTTGATTTGATAAAAATGCATAGAAGTATCACTAGGGCTCAGCTTTCCATATGCATAGTGTTGAATACAATGATATTTTAGCCAAGGTTGAACAGCATGTCATTGATGCAATGAACCCCAAGGTTTGGAAACTTAGAGAGCAATATAACAGTGGTACAGCATACCCTGTTTCCAAGGGTAAGTCAACTGTGGGTCGATGCAGAGTCCGTTTGTATCATTCAGGCTCCAGTGTTAACAACATGTCAGCATGTAACTGAGCTAGACCATCTGTGGACACCTTAGATGAGTTTCATAGTGAAGATTTACAGCAACATTTTTTTAGTGGAACTGCAAGAGAGTGAATGTGAGGGGTTAACCAAGAAAAGGGATTGGTTATAGGAACTGGCAGATATGACCAATGGTTGCCAGGAAAGAAGACATTGTCAGAGAATGGAATGGTAGAATAAGAGAATAGTGCGGATGAAGTACAACAATGTGATACGGTTAATAGTTTCCATATTTACAATTTAGTAACATCTGTATTACGAGTACACACATTGACTTATTCAAAAAAGGGCTCAATTGTTTGCCAGCTAAGAGGGTTAATATTGCTCAGATTTTAACTGAACTTAAATTATATTTAGGAAAATTGTACTTCATTTCATTGTATGGTATGGGAGATGGATGTTTAAAATTGCAGAGATAAAGTACATTTAATCCACAGCTTCCTGATGTATATTGCACAGATAAAGTACATTTAATCAACAGCTTCCTGGTGTATTTAACACATTTCAGTCTATTGTTCAAAATGAGATGTGCGCTTTATTAGAGGCAAAAGGAAAGAATTATTTTTATAAGTGTACATATGAGGAAGGTTCTATGTGAATTAGCCATGGATAAGAATATAAGTATTATGAAACCAGATAAGGGGGAGGGTGCAGAGGCATGGATTTAATCATAAATAATGGGAAAATGATAAATTTATTACACGATGACTTTTATATTGTTTTATCTAGGAATGAAACTTTTTTAGCATACAAAAAGATAGATATATTTTGAACAAATTACTCATTAAGTAATTAATTGATATGATGCTTATTAATTCTTGGATGTGAGGAAACCTAAGATTCCATGCATCTTTGGCATTCCAAAGATTCATAAAAGTCCAAGTCATCCCACTTATGACCTATAATTTCAGTTAGGGGCAGTAAAATAGAGCCATTGGCTATATATGGATAGGAAGGTTAAACATGTACTGCAAGCATTTCAGCAGTTTGTACGTTATTCCAGTTAACTTTTGAATTTATTGAGGGATGCTGCATACAATGACATTTGTTTCTTGTTACAGCTAATGTTATTACTCTAAAGTTATACCACAGAAGTCTAGTAGTTTATCTAACAATGAAATTAATATTATTTGTGACATGATGGATATTGTTTTGTCTAAAACTATTTTTGTTTGAAGGTGAATTATTTAGACAAGACACTGGTGCCACAATAGGGGCAGAGGTAGTGCCCACATTTGCAAATTTAGTCCTATGTCAATGGGAACAATATGTTTTCAGTTCTAATTATTTTAGATGTGTTCATTTTTATTAGATTTTTTGGTTGATATTTTAATATTGTTGAAAGGTGATTGTAAGTTGTTGGGTCAGTTTTTAAGTATTTTGGGGAATCACATTTTTGTCTTTTAGTTATGATTATTCTGATGCTGGAATTAATGTTTCGGATGTTTATATTTAGGGCAAGGTTAATAAATGTTTTATGTCAACAATATATAGGAAGCCCATATGTAGCAATTCCTTCTTGCACTTTTCAAGAGGACATACTTACAAAGTAAAATGAAACACTGTTAAGGGTAAATTTGTAAGATTATCTCATTTGAAATCGGACAATGATTATTTTTTGTGTGAGGAATGAGTTTTGAAATATGTGTTTATGGAAAGGAAATACCCTTCCAAGCTTTTTGATAATATTATTGATAAAATAAATAAGAAAAGAGGAGATTCATTTGCCCCTATTTTGAAGAACCCCCTGGTAAAGAAGGTGGGCAATGTGTCATATCATTTCCAGTGTACATTTTGTTTACCCTATTTTAAAGATAATGGGGTTGTGCAAACTATTATTAGGAAGCATTGGAATACTTTTATGTGGAGAAAGGTTTGATGGAGAAAATTGGGAAGGTACCATGATTTATGTATAGGAATGGGTTAAATATAAAAACAAGCTTGGAGAAAATGCAATCAACTGTGACAAATATTTCCAATAAAGGACTGTATAAATGTGTGAGGTGCAAACAAAGTAGACTCATTAATACAGGTAATTTTGTCACCTGAGGGGACAAGATTATTTATGAACAAGGACATTTTTATTGTAATAGTTTAGGCACTGTTTATTTGCCAGCATGTCTTTCTTGTTCTGCATTTTATGTTGGGAAGACTAAGTAAGCCTTAAAAAAGTATATTTATCAACATACTCTACACAAACAGGATGCTGTTAATGCATTAGCAAAACATATACAATATCGTGTGAATTATATCAAATTTGTATTTTTGCGTTAGAAAGGGGGAGACAAAATGAATATGGAAGTAATTGGGAAAATTATTTGTTAGTGAGAGAATTAAATTGGTAATTGAAGTTAGGATATGATAACGATCCGGGTTTAAATGAACAAATATCTGTTAGTTGTGTTTTGAAAATTAAAAGGGACCAGGAACATAATATGTGAACATTCTTGTTCGTTATATAATATACCTTTAATGCTATATTTTTATAAATTGATACTTAACAGTAGATTAGATGAATTGAGTATTGTTCTGATGAAGCCTTGATATTAGAAGATGAAACTGGTTCACAAATAAATTAGAGGTCTCTATGGGACATTCGTGTTTTTTTTTTTTGTTTTTTTTTTAGCTCTGATTACATGGAATTTAAAAGAGAGCCTCTTATTATTCAAGGTCACATGTATGAATATTTTGCAAAATAATGAAGTTTTTAAAGTACTTGGATACAAATAATATGTTACCCTAAGCATCCCTTTGGATGGTGCCACTATAATACTAGGTAATATGGTCTTCTCTCCAAGCTTATAGTTTGAACCAAGCTGCAAGAGCAGAGATAGAAAAGCTAGAAATAGTAAACTTACAGTGTGAGGGTTGTACGTCTGATTAGTTAGACTAATTCAGACTGGCAAATAAGTTTTCCATGGGGAAGCCCAGAGTTATAATTTAGAGCTATGTTTTACAATTTCTTGTTTTGTTATTAGTTATTAGAAACATTGTCTACTTATTAAAATTTTTCTATATATTTAGTTTCTTGAAAAAAAAATAAGTAGAATCCTGTATATGCATGTAGCGAAATAGTAAATTATTTTCAAAAACTTCACCAAAAAAAAGTTTTCATCATTTAATTAAAAAGTCAAGTCTTAGATATTTATCTTTAAGTACCGGTGGCATAAACACAGGTATAAAAAGGGAGAACTGTTTAAATATGTGGAAAAATAAAGCAGACGTATTTTTTAATAGGAAGCATATAAATTCAGGTGAATATATATAAACTAGAAGATAAACATTCTGAAATACTTGGAAACTCTACTTTTTAATAAGGAGGATTAATGTTGCATTCTGGAGGAAAGAGACTATGTCTAAGATGTTACATTCTTGTTCTGATTCTAGAGGAATGTTTAACTGTTTTGGAATACAAAAAATCTTTTTTATATTGGATAATGTATACTGGATTACTGAGATGGGAACTAGAATAGCTAGAGAAATATTAGAAACAACTACAAATATAAAAGGTAGTGTATCAGTAGGAGTAGACTCTAACCACATCCTTGGGAAAGAAAGCATGAGCATGCAGAAAACTTAAAGAATATCTACTTCATCAAAGGTATCTGATGCACTGAGATTTAAAAGATTTGATGGACTTGGCTGAACCAGATACTTTGTATTTTACTCATTACAAACGAGAACAGATAGAGTATGTATTTCATAGGTTCATAGGTTGATACTAGGCTATTTATAAGCCTAGTCAGAGTGTGTTTGGATTTCGCCACCATTTTAGATTAGCTGGTTGTGCCTCTGTATGGTGGGTCACAGAAGGTAGCCCTTTTAAGGTTAGTTTACTGTACCTCTGTCAAGCAGGGACACAGAAGAGATCCCAGGGGTAAACGTATGATCTCCCATCCACTCATCAAGATTTCTCTTGAAGAGGGTCAGTGAGGGGCTCTGCCTAACATGGATTGGGATTTTGTGAGGGGAGCCTCTGGGATATGAATCTGTCCCTCCAGCATGTCCTATTTATTTCTATGCTGAGGTTCAAATCCCTGAAGCGTGTAGCTCTAAGGGATTTGAATTTCCTGAGGTGAAGCATGTCCATTAATTCTGGGTTGGACATGGCTTTATATGTCAGACACAGATCGCCTCTGAGTAGGCGGTACACAACTGAGTAGAGCTGGAGTTTCTTTAGCCGAACTGCATAGGGCATCTGTTTGAGCCCCTTGATCCTCTTGGTGAGATACTTTTGGGGTCTTTCCAGTTGCTGAAGGTGTCGGGTAAGGTACATCCCAAATGGGGCATTGTACTCAATTATGGGCCTGATAAGTGATGAGTAGAGGGGCACAATGACCTCTCTTGATCTAGATGTGAATCCTTTCATGATAAGGTGGGCTATATATAAAAGTTTTTTCTAACCACTTTGGTAACATGATTGTCAAAGGAGAGATTGCTATTTACTTGGGTCCCCAAGTCCCTAATTACTTCTTCTGTACTTAATGGATTACCACCTATGTGGTAATTTGTGGGCACTTTGTTTTTCCCAAAGGGGATGACTATGCACTTTTTGGCATTTAGCTTTAGGCCATGGCTCTGGCACCAGTTATCCATCTCTGTGAGACCCTTTTGGAGTATGCTTGTGTCAGCCGGAGAGTCGATTACAGCACCCAGTTTGCAGTCATCTGCGAATCTGGTCAGCCATAGTCCACCCGTGTTAGCCTGTAACTCGGAGAAATATATACCGAACAAGAGAGGTCCCAGGACTGAGCCTTGTGGGACACCACTTGTTACTGGTTTAGAGTCTGACATGGCACCTGCTATTCTGACCATGTGGGTTCTATCCCTGAGCCAGTTTGCAACCCATCTTGTGACATAGGGGTTAATATTTAAGCTGGTGAGCTTATTTATGATGCCTGAGTGGGGTATTGTGTCGAAGGCTTTTGCGAGGTCCAGGTAGGCTGTGTGGACTACCTTCCCTTCATCTATGACTTTGGTAACTGTTTCAAAGAAGTCGACCAGGTTCAAGAGGCAAGATCTGCCCTTAACGAAGCCGAATTGGGTAGGATCCAGTGTCTGGAAGTTCCCAATGTCTGGAGGTTCCCAATGTCTTTGTTTATGATTTCCATGATGATACGCTCCATAGCTTTGCAGACCAGGCTAGTCAGGCTTATAGGGCGATAGTTACCGGGGTCTGTTGTGACACCACCTTTGTGGAGTGGGACCACTGTTACTGTATGCCATTCCTTGGGTACATATCCAGTAGTAGTAAGGCTGAGATGGAACAGTGACTTTATATGAGGGTTTAGTTCTTCTTGGAGCTCGTGTAAGACGCAGCCAGGGACACCGTCTGGTCCCATTGATGCTGTGTTTTTTGCTTTGGAGAGGGCAGCTCTCACCTGTGCATCTGTGATCTCAGGAAGGCTACACTATCTTGGGATAGACATTTGCTCTTTGGGGGGGGGGGGGTTTGCACTGAACCTTTCTGCCAGGATGTTGGCAATGTCTGTGGGTTCAGTGTATTTTTTGTCATTTTGCACTAACTCAGAGCATATTTGGGAGTTGCCTCTCAGATTTCAGACATAACTAAAGAAGGCCTTGTGATTATCTTTAGTGTCTTGTGCAATTTTTCTTTCAAAGCTGGTCTTAGATGATTTTATGAGGGATCGTAGTTTCTTGCTAGTACTGATCAGTGACGCCTTCCCTTTTTGGGATTTTGCACTGTCATGTAGTAGCTTTCTCCTTCTGTTGTATAGCTTATTTATGGCCGGGGTCCACCAGACAGGTCTCCTGCCTTTGGAGGAGTGAGTCTTGGTTTTATTTGGGATAGCATGCACCATGCATTCCTGTAGGTGTCCATAGAATGCTTTTGTAAAGGATTCTGCATTTTGGGCAGTATTTTCCACTGGCCCGGGGGGCTTTGAAGGATTCCACCTCAGTTTTGAGAAGTGTGAAGTTTGTTTCTGAGATGTTCTTCACCGTGGTTTCCTTGGCTAGGGGTGGGGATGGAATATGGATGTCCAGTGAGATTTGTTTATGGTCTGATCTTACCAATGAGGGCTATATCTCTGGTGTGGAACATAGAGACCCCATGTTGGTGATGACCAGATCCAATATGTTTTCCCCTCTTGTGGGAGTGGTGACCAGTTGTTCCATAGCATTTGAGTTTATAAATTATAGGAACCATTGGGTGAGGGTGTTTGGGCTTGAGTAGTTTTCCCAATCGATGTTTGGGTAGTTGAAATCACCCAATAAAATAGTGTTTGGAGAGACCTTCATATTCTCCAGTGTTCTCAGGAAAGCCGAGTGAGGTTCCTGTGTTTGGGAGGGTGGTCTATAGCAGGCTACAAACTGAAAGGCAGTTTTTCCCAATGTTAGTTGCATTTAATTATTTAAATTTATTGGCCATCCCTCCTTGTTAACAAGGAGAAACTATAATTGCTTTTCAAAGAAAAAAAAGCCCCAAACCAGGCATGTCCCACCCAAGATTGTGCTAAACAGTCATCACCCCACAACAAGTACAAATATGACTCTGTCAATGACTTGAGACGAGGTGTCATTCAAAGGGGATCCAGTACTGAAGGATTAAGATAGAACCCAACACCCTAATACTGGGTGATTTTAACTAGCCAAGAATATAGCATCCATGGGACCAGATGACATACAAAGACATTGGTAACCTTCCTGGGAAAAAACATGTATCCATGAATCACCATATAGGTGGCAGTACACTAAACACAGAAAGTGTGATAAGACTTAGGGACAAAGACATCTGCAACAACTGGAATGACCACCTTAAAAACTCCAGCTATACTCTGTCACATATTGTCAACCCAGAGCTGTTGGACATGCTACATCTAAACCTTGTCATCACAATAAACAAAACATGCTTGAACCTATGGATGGTCTCCGATGCTTCGTGCAGTGCCACTAACCTGGAGGCATGGGTATCTTTGATAAATATGGATACTCCCCCTCCTTTTGTGGTTCGGTCCGAGTTTTGGGGCCGGAAAGCATGGTATGAAGTATAACCTGTTAGTGCTGGGGTGCTCTCGGGAGCCTTGAACCAGGTTTCTGCTACTGCATAGATATCGATATTCTCCATACTGAGGAGAATCTCGAGTGCTTGCATCTTGAGGTTTAGATTTTTGGTGTTGAGCAGCATTACCCTTAGTTTTTTTTTCTTTGTGTTGTCTATGGGGTGGGTTTGTCTTTTGAGCCTTGCCTAAAAAAGGCACTATGGGGGAGGCAAGAGCCTTTGCCAGTATTCAAAAACCCAGCGCTGCCCGACGCTGCTCTGAGCGCAAGACCGCACAAAAAGAGAGTTGCAGGGTTTTAAGAGAGAGAGATCAAGGAGTTTAGAATTGACCCAAAATGGCCAATAAAACTACAGCTTCTAGGCAGTAACCACTCCTACAGGGACAGGCAGGCTGCTCAGTGTTAACCACTGCCACTGGTGAACACAGAGGCTTCCCTTTAGCCCAAGCAAGCACTGGCCTCCAAGAAACTTACAAACAGTTCAGAACAGCAAATCTGTAACTGAACTTTCTTACATTTCAGAAGGTGGGAAAAAAGCAAGATTTTTTTGTTTTAGTTTAAAGGTAGCAGAGATACACAAGTAGCAAAATATTCACACCAGTACAATAAATGATCCCACACTTGAGTGCTCGGCCAAAGTCAGGTAAAATGCAATTTTAAGAGAAAAAAAACAATTTTAAATTAAGTGCAACACAGGAAATGCAGTAAACAGGCTCTAGATGTGTTCTAAATACTGTTTCTAATACAGATATAAACTTTAGCAAGCCAGAAAATGCCGAAAAGTAGGCGGCAAAGCAGTAATTCTAAACAAAAAATCAGAAGAAAATACTTAAAATCTCAAAAGTGGCTCCTTTCTTCTCTCAGCATTTTCTCCCCTTGGTAGGTGCTTCAGCAACAACTAACAAGACTGGAAAGATGCCAAAACCATGAGGCAGCAGGGTTTTAAGAGAGAGAGATCAAGGAGTTTAGAATTGACCCAAAATGGCCAATAAAACGACAGCTTCTAGGCAGTAACCACTCCTACAGGGACAGGCAGGCTGCTCAGTGTTAACCACTGCCACTGGTGAACACAGAGGCTTCCCTTTAGCCCAAGCAAGCACTGGCCTCCAAGAAACTTACAAACAGTTCAGAACAGCAAATCTGTAACTGAACTTTCTTAAATTTCAGAAAGTGGGAAAAAGCAAGATTTTTTGTTTTTTTTTTGTTTTAGTTTAAAGGTAGCAGAGATACACAAGTAGCAAAATATTCACAACAGTGCAATAAATGACCCCACACTTGAGTGCTAGGCCAAAGTCAAGTAAAATTCAATTTTAAGAGAAAAAAATTATTTTAAATTAAGTGCAACACAGGAAATGCAGTAAACAGGCTCTAGATGTGTTCTAAATACTGTTTCTAATACAGATATAAACTTTAGCAAGTCAGAAAATGCCGAAAAGTAGGTGGCAAAGTAGTAATCCTAAAGAAAAAAATCAGAAGAAAATACTTAAAATCTCAAAAGTGGCTCCTTTCTTCTCTCAGCGTTTTCTCCCCTTGGTAGGTGCTTCAGCAACAACTAACAAGCCTGGAAAGATGCTGAAACCACGAGGCAGCAGGGTTTTAAAAGAGAGAGAGATCAAGGAGTACAGAATTGACCCAAAATGGCCAAGAAAACTACAGCTTCTAGGCAGTAACCACTCCTACAGGGACAGGCAGGCTGCTCAGTGTTAACCACTGCCACTGGTGAACACAGAGACTTCCCTTTAGCCCAAGCAAGCACTGGCCTCCAACAAACTTACAAACAGTTCAGAACAGCAAATCTGTAACTGAACTTTCTTAAATTTCAGAAAGTGGGAAAAAGCAAGATTTTTTTTGTTTTTTTCTTTTTTGTTTTTGTTTAAAGGTAGCAGAGATACACAAGTAGCAAAATATTCACAACAGTGCAATAAATGACCCCACACTTGAGTGCTAGGCCAAAGTCATGTAAAATCCAATTTTAAGAGAATAAAACAATTTTAAATTAAGTGCAACACAGGAAATGCAGTAAACAGGCTCTAGATGTGTTCTAAATACTGTTTCTAATACAGATATAAACTTTAGCAAGCCAGAAAATGCCGAAAAGTAGGTGGCAAAGCAGTAATTCTAAACTAAAAAATTAGAAGAAAATACCTAAAATCTCAAAAGTGGCTCATTTCTTCTCTCAGCATTTTCTCCCCTTACTAGGTGCTTCAGCAACAACTAACAAGCCTGGAAAGACACAGAAACCATGAGGCAGCAGGGTTTTTAAGAGAGAGAGAGAGATCAAGGAGTATAGAATTGACCCAAAATGGCCAATAAAACTACAGCTTCTAGGCAGTAACCACTCCTACAGGGACAGGCAGGCTGCTCAGTGTTAACCACTGCCACTGGTGAACACAGAGACTTCCCTTTAGCCCAAGCAAGCACTGGCCTCCAAGAAACTTACAAACAGTTCAGAACAGCAAATCTGTAACTGAACTTTCTTAAATTTCAGAAAGTGGGAAAAAGCAAGATTTTTTTTTTCTTTTTTGTTTTAGTTTAAAGGTAGCAGAGATACACAAGTAGCAAAATATTCACAACAGTGCAATAAATGACCCCACACTTGAGTGCTAGGCCAAAGTCAGGTAAAATGCAATTTTAAGAGAAAAAAACAATTTTAAATTAAGTGCAACACAGAAAATGCAGTAAACAGGCTCTAGATGTGTTCTAAATACTGTTTCTAATACTGATATAAACTTTAGCAAGCCAACAAATGCCAAAAAGTAGGTGGCAAAGCAGTAATTCTAAACAAAAAATCAGAAGAAAATACTGAAAATCTCAAAAGTGGCTCCTTTCTTCTCTCAGCGTTTTCTCCCCTTGGTAGGTGCTTCAGCAACAACTAACGAGCCTGGAAAGACACCAAAACCATGAGGCAGCAGGGTTTTAAGAGACAGAGATCAAGGAGTTTAGAATTGACCCAAAATGGCCAATAAAACTACAGCTTCTAGGCAGTAACCACTCCTACAGGGACAGGCAGGCTGCTCAGTGTTAACCACTGCCACTGGTGAACACAGAGACTTCCCTTTAGCCCAAACAAGCACTGGCCTCCAAGAAACTTACAAACAGTTCAGAACAGCAGAACAGCAAAGCCTATAACTGATAGAATGGAGGAAGTTGAGGTTTTTGCCATGTCCAATTTCTGTCCACAAATATATAACTGTTGATACATACACTAATTTAAAAAGATTTCTGACATTTGCAAGAGCATCTACATATATGATAAAATTGAAAGATTTTAAAAGGTTTTAAACACTGGTTAATCAAAGAATTTATAAAATCCAACAAGAACTAAACATTTATTTATAAGATAACATATAGTTATTTATAAGAATATATGAAACTATATTTTATTGGTAAAAGTAAAGCATTATGTAAAAAAGGGAAAAGACTGGGAGGAAGAGCTGCACAATATTCAAAATAAGAAATCTAAGACTAAACAATACTTACAGAAAGAAGACAAGAATAAGGTTTCTCAGATTAAAGGGTTAAGCAAAGTATATTGAAACATTTTAAACCATAAAGTGGCAATATGTTTAGGAAAAGGTTACAAGAAATTCAAGCAATTCTAAAAGATTACAGGGATTGGGGAACAGGTAAAATTATAAACAAATCCACACAAATTAAGAGTGTTATTATTATTATTATTAGTTGTTGTAGTAGTAGTACATGTTTTAAGAATAATAAATAATTTGAATTAGAATTTATACTTATGCCTTTCAGAAACATTATGAAGAGGTAAACAATAAAGAATACAAGAATGCTGCCATTGCTTTGGGTGAAACTTTTCTGAGAAAACTGTAAACTATCTCAAGAAAAAGTGAAATTTCTCATTAAACTTATTTAGTAGAAATGAATGAACAGATTAGAAGTCTGAAGGAAAACAAGTAATTGGGAGTTGATGGTAGAATTCCAGACATATGTAAATTATTGTCACAGAACATTAAAAAGACTTTTAATCTGATTCATAATATGCTATTATCTTTCACATATTACAGGAAAATTCATATTCAGAACTATGCGATTCATATAGACCAATTTCATTAATAAATATTGATTATAATATATATGGTTTACATGGCTATGGCTAAAGTCTGTGTGGTTGGATGGTGCATTATATCAAATGTATGGATAGCAGAACAGACAAAATGTTGAAGTATGTTTTTTGAGGCAGGTGAGTGGGGTTTGGAGGGGGTGAGAGTGCTTGTCTATGTGCTTGAGTGTAGGGTTGGGGATGGTTGATGGGATGGATTTTGTATGTTTGTGATTGTGTGTATTTTAGTGTTAGGGTTGGAGTTAGGTAAGGGGAGAGATGTAGTATTTGTGTATGTATTTGTGTGTGTTTATGTGTGTGAGTGAGTTTTGTGTAGTTGCAGTGTTATGGGAAGTGTTTTATTTTAAGGTAAGGTGTAGGGTTAGGGCTGGGGGAGGAGCACAGTTAAGGTTAGCAACCATTATAAAGGTGGTGCAGGGTGCAGGGAGGCTAGTGGTTTTACTGTAAAGATCACAAGAGAAATGGTTTTCCTTTCTCGATCTTTTGCTGGTTAGATATATATGTTGTTTGATTTTACATAGGTTTGAACTTGTTAATGCTTTTTCCCCGATTTAAATTTTCTAAGTCTTTTGGGATTCTAGTACCATGATGGGAAAGGACCCCATTTATAAGTCAAAGTATGATTAAAGTTAAAAAAAAATGGTACTGTTTCAGTCTTTCATGTTAGGCAAAAAGTGATCTTTATAGCACCTGCAATATGTCCATAACTGGCTCCTTCTGCAATTCATAGGGAGTTACATGTATAGTTAGCATGTCTATATATGACTGTAAATTCTTTTTTAGGAGACCCATTGCTCCTACTACTATTGGAACTGCCTGGGTATCATTCTTTTACATTTCTGCCTGCAAATGATGGTATTTTATGACTTTGTGTCTCTATAGGTAAGGCATTGGGTGTAGCAGTTTCAATGATCAATGCTACTTTTGTCTTCTTTTCATAGACTACTATATATCTGGTTTTCTCACATCTATTTTTTGAACTGTAGGTAATGGGTAATCCCATCTAATATAAACTTCATCAATTTCTATAATTCTTTTTGACTGTTTCCAGTGCTTATCATCTACTTTAATAGTGTAATGCTTGCATGATCCCCAATGCAACAGTCTTTCTGCATTGTTATGTCTTTCTGTATACATGGCCTCTGCCATTAGAGTATCACACCCAGCAACAAAATGCACAACTGTTTCCGATTCTGTTTTAAAAAACCTGCATTTGTCTGTTTCTCAGACATGCTCAATGGACTTTGTAAACCAACATGTACATAGTCCACTGTCTTGGGCCACCAATATTAACCTTTTGTCTTTCGGTCTAAATCTCTTCTTAAGGATTCTTGCATTAGATCCTAATTAACATGAGGTTATTCCAGAAGTTTTCTATATTTGCAACTATATTTATGCCTTTTCCACATTTTTTGCCTTCCATCCAATCCTTCACTTTGTATTCTTTATTTTGTTTTTTGGCACATTCAGTTACTGGCTGATTTTTGTCTACTTCTGGTTTGATTTCCATTCCCACTTGACACTGATATACTTCTGCTAAATGAAGCAGGGAAGTCATCTTAGACTTGTTCTCCTCATGTTTTAAAACTTTCATTATGTTTGGATCTTGTGAGGTTAGTATATATTTAGTCCTATGATTGCAGATCCTTACATGTAATCAATTTCAAGGAGACCCATAGCACCTTTAGAATGAGGGATATATATATATATATATATATATATATATATATATATATATATATATATATAATCTTGGTATACACTGGTTTTTATATATCATTTCATAAGCATGGAGTATTTTTTTTTCTTGTCCAACTGATCCAATAATTTTAAGGGCCAGTCAATTACCCCAAAACTGTAGATTAGAACAGGAAGTGCAAATTTGTTTATAGCTTGGACTTTGCTCCTAGATGTTTTCAGTATTAATTTTAGTCCTTTAAAATATTTTTTACTGAATTTTGTTTGCATTTGTTCATGTTTTATTGTCGATGCTTCATCATTTCCCAAATATTTAGACTCCCTCCTACTCAAGTTCCTTTCTACCACATTCCTGTCCCAGACTGATATTTTCTTGGTGCTGCAGCTGTCCTGCTTTAAATGTTGATTTTGCACATTTATCAAGACCAAATGACATTTTTATACCATCTGAGAAAGTTTTAACTATTTCCAGTTGTGCTTTCAGCACCTCATCTGATGAACTATACAGTTTTAAATCACCCACAAAAAGAAGATAAGAAGTCTTTACACTTTGCTGTTGTCTGGGAGCCAGATAGTAACCATGACCTAATTTGTTAGGTAGACAGCTTAATAGGTTAAGAACAAGACAAAGGAGCAGTGGTTGCAAAGAGCCACCCAGGAATATTCCCCTTTTAATGTTTATCCCTGGGTAAAAAATTGTCCTTTATGCTGGCTTAGTTGCAAAGTAGCTTGTCACTGTTTCATGGTCACTGTAATGTAATTGATCAATGTAGGGTGCATCTTATACATCTGTAAACATTCCTTTATCCGTGAATGTGGGACACTGTCAAATGCTTTTTTGTAATCTATCCATGCAATATTTAGATTCATCCCCTTTTTACAATTCTCCATTATGATTTTATTTAACAAATGATCCTTTGTTCCATATGACTTTCTTTTGTTACCCTTTTGTTCTATTGCCATGACTGAGTTTTCTTCTATATGACTATAAACTCAGAATCTGCTCCAGCATACAGTTCATGCATCGTTGCAAGGCAAGTTATTGGTCTATAGTTTTTAGTATGGCTTACAGGTTCCCCAAGAAGGACTATCATTTTTTCTGTTGTTAACCAGGCTAATGTATGTTTGGGGGTGCATATAAGTACTTCTTAGCTAAATCTTCATGTAATGATGTTAATACTTTTAGGTTCACAGGTGTTTACTAGGCTAATGACCACAAGGGACGTTTTAAGTCTAGTCATGCATCTTGAATCTCTGACAAGTTCTGGTACCCTTGATAAGTGTAAGTAGGTGCTTGGGAGATGAAACATTTACAAGAAGGGGCCTGGGAGATAAACCATTTACAGGCTGCCACTGTCAGTTAGAGACATAGATGCCAAACCATGGATGAATTTCCGGTCCCCCACCCAGTTGTCCAAGTTACACTTGAATTGGTTTAGGGAGGACCTCTGCTTCACATGGATGGGGAGCCTGTCCAGAGACAAGGTAGTCTCTGGGATACATACCTTACTCTCTAGCAGGTACTTTTTATATCACAGGCAAGGTTTAAGTCTTTAAAACAGGCAATTCTGGTGCTGCTTGTTTTGTTGATATGTAGGAGGTCCATCAGAGTGGGCTCTGGCAATGCCCTGTATGGCAGGCATAGATATTCACACAATAGCCTGTAGGAGACAGAATACAGGGATAGGGCCTTGAGGCAGTCTGCACAGGACATTTTACTTACACCCTGTATTCTTTTAGTGAGAAATCTCTGTGGATGTTCCAATTGTTGGATATGCCTGGTTAGGTACATACCAAAAGGGGCATTGTACTCAATGATAGGTCTGATGAATGCCGAATACAGTATAACAATGACTTCCTTGGACCTAGATGCCATAACTTTGTTTATAAGTTGCACAACATAGAATAATTTCCTCACTACTGTAGACATGTGATGGTCAAAGGCCAGATTACTGTATATGTATGTCCCTAAATCCCTGACTACTGGGTCAAATCTAAGGGGTGTGTTGTCAATATGATAGTTACCAGGGATGGATGACTTCCCAAAGGATACTATTATGCATTTCTTGGCATTTAGTTTTAGTCCATGGCTCTGACACCAGCTGTTTGTCTGTGTCAGCACTTACTGGAGAACATTTGTGTCAGTGTGGGATTCTATGACAGATCCCAATTTGAAATCATCTGCATAGTTAGTCAGCTAGAGACCACTGACATTGGCCTTGACTTCAGAGAAGTAAATGCCAAAAAGGAGCAGTTCAAGGACCGATCCCTGTGGGACTCCACTTGTAACTGGCCTGTTTGTAGAGGTGGACTCCCCAATTTTAACTTCTTGGGTCCTGTCTGTGAGCCAGTTGGCTATCCATGGGGTGACATATGGGTTTGTACCTAACCTCTTGAGTTTGTCAACAATGCCTGAGTGGGATATTGTGTCAAATGCCTTGGCCAGGTCAAGGTAGGCAGTGTGAAACATTTTTCCCTCATCCATTACTTTGGTGACCATCTCAAAGAAGTCCACCATGTAGAGTAGGCATGACATGCCCTTAACGAAACCAAACTGGGTTGGGTCCAGTATCTGAAGGTTTACTATATTGTTATTAATAATATCCATGATAATTCTTTCCATGGCTTTGCATATAGGATTGGTGAGACTTGTGGGTCTGTAGTTTCCGGGGTATGTAGATGGCTCACCTTTGTGCAGAGGGATGACTGTTGCATTCTCCATTCATGAAGAACAAATCGTGTTTGGAGGTTATAGTTAAATAGCAGTTTCAGAGGTCCTGATAGGTCATGTTTCATGCTATTTAGAAGGCATCCTGGAATATTGTCTGGGCCCATTGATGCAGTCTTCTTAGCCTTAGAAAGAGCATTAAGGACCTGCTCCCTAGTGATAGCAGGGGTAGTTATATTTGATAGTATTTCCTGAGGGAAGGTTGAGGGGGAGGGAGAGGTAAAGTTGGAGATGAATTTGTTGGCCAGTAAGTTTGTTATATCTTCTTGCTCAGTATAAGTGGCTGCATTTACAATGAGCTGCACACAATTGTATATTGTCTTTGAGGTTGCGGACATAGCTAAAGAATTCCTTGTCACTGTCCTTGGACTGGGAGGCCACATTTACCTCAAATTTGGCTTTCGTAGATTTTATTTGTCCTCTTAGTTGTTTGTTTAGGTTGATGAGAGTTTATCCAGCTTGGTGCTGCACCTCTTAATTTTTGCCACAATTTTCTTCCTTCTATTATACAGCTTATTGATTTTGTGATTCCAGCAAGGTTGCTTGTTTTTTGAGTTAGTTCTGTACTTCTTCCTGGTAGGTACAGCTGCCTCTATGCAGCTTATAGGGTTTCTATGAACAGCTCTGCATAGGCAGCAGTGTTCTCACGATTTATGGGGGCTTGAAATTTTGCCAGGTTATCACTTAATAGCAGGAAGTTAGCCTTAGAGTAGTTCCTGAATATTCAAGGTTTAGCTAAATGTCCAGGTTTTATTTTTACTTCAAAGGAGACCATTTTGTGGTCTGGCCTTACCAGGGAAGACATTACACTAGGGGGTGTGCAGCACTCTACCATATTAGTGAGGACCAGATCCAGTATGGTTGCACCTCTGGTTGGTATATTGACAATCTGGTCCAGCGAGTTTGTGTTTACAAAATCCAAGAATAGTCCTGGAAAGGTGAGAGTCTTGGAAGGCCTGCAATGCTAGGAGTACTGCTCTCATTTCCAGGGCATTGATATGCATGTTGGCATCTTCAGACCAGGTACCTTGGACTGTCTTTCCCAAGAAGTACCCCCATCCAGTTTAGGAAGTGTCTGTGGTCACCATGGCCTTGAGCTGAGGAAGAATGAAGGGGCAGTCTTGTAAAATATGATCTGAGTAAATCTACCACAAGAGGTCCTTTCTGCATGCCTGAGTTATTCTGATCCAGGTAGACACAGGCTGGTGCAGTATAGACCACCGAGTCGCTAGGGTCCTTTGCAGACTTCTCACATGGTATCTTGCTAACAGAACCAGAACTATCACAGTGGACATTGTTGATCCCATGTCTTGTGGAATCAATTGAGCTGATAGAGAAAAAATTTGGATTATCTTTTTCACTTGAAATTGAATAGCCTGTACCCTTGGTAAGGGAAGGGAGGCTGTCACTGATACTGTACTGAGCAAGACCCATATGATCTCTAATATTTGAGATGGTTCTAGCTGAGATTTGTTGTGACTGATGGTAATTCCTAGGTGGGAGCACAGCTAGAGTACATAATCTCGTGCTTTTCTTTTATCAGAAGATGCCTGGTCAGAGGGGTTATGAGCCAGACATCCAAGTCCGGAAATGCCTGGAATCCCTGCAGTCTCAAGTGAGCTGCTACTACTGCCTTGCATTTGGTGAACACCCTGGAGGCTGTGGTGAGGCCAAAGGGGAGAGCTCTGCATTGGTAATGACTGGCTCCTAGCCGGAAGTGTAGGTATCTTCTGGATCATCTGTTCATTTTTATATGATAGCATGCATCCTGAAGATCTATTGAGCACATGCAGTCATCCTTGTGTGGGTCTATATCAGCTTATTGAAAGCTAATAAGAGCGAACGCTCTTTGATCGACCCCAAAACATCGAACAACCAAAAGAGTGAAGACACGGAACAGCGATTTTTTTCCCAGGGAAAAAATCGCTGTTCTGCAAACAACAAAACAAACAAAAAAAAACAAATGAAAACACAACATAAAGTGGGGGGCTTTGCCCCTCCCCACCCCACCCTACTTAAATATACCAACTCTGAGGTCGTACCACAGTGGAGGAAATGGCAAACTCCCAAAAATGGCACAGCGATTTTTTCCCCTGGGAAAAAAATCACTGTTCCGTGTCTTCGCTATTTAGGTTGTTCGACGTTTAGGGTTCGTTCAAAGAGTGTTTGCTCTTATCAGCTTTCGATAAGCTGATATAGACTCTCCTTGTGCAGGAAAGACAAAATGGACTGAACCATGACCATTCAGAACTTTGTGTGCTGAACTGATTTGTTCAGATTGCTGAGATCCCAAACTGGTCACCATTTCCATTTTCTTCGGCTCAAAAAAGAATCTTGAGTAAATTCCGGACTCTTTCTGGTTGGGGGACCTCTTGGGTAACTCTTTTTTCTAGCAGCTTTCTTATTTCTAGTGCTGCTTCTTTCCTCTGACTGGGTGGAACTTCAGGAATTTTGTTTAATGCTAAGGGGGGGGGGTATTAGATAACCTCTGGAAATAATCCTCTGCACCCATGTATCTTTTGTAATACCTAGCCAGGCTCTTTGTTGCAGGGATAGACAATCCCCGACTGCCTCCAGAGGTGGACAATTGGGCCTCCTTTCAGGAGCGTTGGTAGGATCTGTCACAGCAAGATTACCCAAATCCTTGATTCTGCTGGCCTCCTCTGCTGTGTGGGTGATGTCTTCCATTAGAGATCCCCCCTCTGCCCTTGAGGGAATTATCTCCATGTGTATCATGGAAAGGACCTTGGGATTTTCTGAACCACATTTTTCAACCACCTCACTGATTCCTAGAGAAGGTTCTTTGAGGAGTCAAAAAATGTACGCCCACAGCAGACAGTCTTACCATCCTGCTCACACCTGGATAGTTTGTCTTTAACTTTGAAGCCAAACAAAGAACCTCCTTCAAAGGGAGCATTAATGAAGGAGGACTTGAAGGGCTCTGCGAAATCACAAAGGTGCATCCAAGCATGTCTCCTAATGGAAATGCCTGAATGCACTGCCTTTGAGGTACCTTCAGCTGCATGTGAAATAAGTCTCATGGACGATTTCAAAATGGACTGTAGGGTAACCAACTGGGAGGCAATAGAAGTCTTTGCCTAGGAAGTAATGGTCCTGAAGAGAGATTTGGAGTGTTCTTTAATCAAATCCCTCTGAAGTCTGGTGAAGTGTGCCAAATAATTCAGTACCTAAGTGCAAACGTCACTGAAGCATATACATGTTTCCCAAATCCGTCCAATGCCCTAGACTCCCTGTTAGGAGGGTGAACAGATGAACTCTGTTCTGTGAGTTCCTTTCTTCTGGCTGCCACTCTGATCATGGCATCTACTGGTACTCCTTTACTCCAACATTTTCTTCCTTTAGGTGGTGCCAGGATCCTGTTTGGTCTTTTGGGGATCAGCTCAACAGAGTTGGGTTCCTTCCATGCCCACCTTGAGATCAAATCAATGAGCATCTTGGCAGGCAGAATCAGCAAGGAAGTAGATGGGCCAGACCTGAAGTCTTCCAGGAATACCAATTTATCTTGGAAGGGTTATTGGTAGACCAACCATCCCTTTGCTTGAGGACCTCCAGAATGTCTCCAAAAGAGACATCTTCAGGTGGTGATCTTGGGGACCCTTCCTCCTCATCAGAATTGGTATCTTCTGTGACTGACTCTTGAGAAGAGTCTTAAGTCCCTCCTCTTGCACTTTCTCTTCCTAGGGACTTCTTCAGTGCAGTGGGTTGTTCAGGAGAAATATCAGAATATATGATTATACCCTGCTGGGTAGTTTGGACACTTTGAACTAGCTGTCCCTGTGGAGTAGAGGCAACAAGACATGTGAGACTGGGAAGAAAGATCCAAAGAGAGTGGAATTGGCCTTCCTCTAGAAGAAGAGAACACTCTCTCCACTACCTCAAAGGCAGAATGCCCCAGAGAGAAGGAGGTTGACGGTGCCAAGAAGACATGGTTTTGAACTGTCGGCCCCCAATGACACAAAGGCAGCCCAGCCAAGGCAGAGGGCAGAGCCGAGCTGTCCAATGCTGAGGCTCCAAGGTACAGACATGGCTCTGACAACTTCAGAGTTGACTCTAACACCTTGGATCTGGCAACGACACTACAGCGCCAAGAGTCATCTGGCCCTGACACACTTGGAGTCAGTCCCCTCAGAGAAGGTATCGGAGCGGAAGATGCAGCAATCTTCAGATCTGACACATACGATTCTGGAAGTCTCAGATCCAAGAGCTCTGAAACCAAAGGTCAGATCGGAGAAGGAGCCAAAGTATGTGGAGTAGTACTGGTAAAGGTCTCTGGACTAGATAGGGTAGAAGCCAGGAGAGCTCCCATCTGAATTTGTGCCATGAGAAACTTCCCCATAATTCTATCCACCTCTGCTTCCATCAGACTCCTGGAAGAATGAGAAGAAGAGGCCACTGAAGGGGTCCCAGAATGGTGGTGTCTCTCTAGGAAGGGAGATGGAAGACAGGAAGGAACAGGATCTAGATACAATGCATATTGGGTCAGAGGAAGCTTCCTTGTCTCCAAGTGTGTCAGATCCAATGAAGTGGATCAGTTATCAGAAGTTGTCGGATCTGACAGTTTAGTCCTTGGATCTGATGAAATCAGATCCAATTGTTTAGATATCTTGAGAGATGGTTCAATAATAGGATCTGAACTTGGAATAGAGGATCCGGAAGGGTTCAACGGATGCTTTCTGAACTCCTTTTTCTCTAATTTCTTGGAGTTTTGAGCTCCAGGTATAGACACAGAAAAGGTCGTTGGAAGTAAACCTTTTAAAATAAGCTTGTTTTTGCAGTCCACTAAGGCCTGTGGATTAAAGGCCTTACATATGTTGCAAAACTCTTAAATGAGCTGGACCTAAACAGTATGCACAAGAATTGTGTGTGTTAGAAGGAAGTATTTTATGGCCACAATCTTTGCACGTTTTAAATCCTGAAGGTTTTCCAGCCATACTGGTGAAAAAATATAGCACTAATAAAAGAAAGGAAAAACTTTTTTTGTTTACAAAGAAAGTGAAAAATTATCAACAATGGTAACTGGAGAAGTTACCACAAGGGTATCAATTAAGAGTAAAAAAAGAGAAAAGATTACCAACAATGGTATGTTAAAGTACACTGATCAAGTTTAGGAAGGATAAGGGAGGAATATATTAAAGAATGTAACTGTAAAGGGTAGATATAGATAAAAGTATTGTACTTTACTCACAAGGATAACACTAAAGCTCGAGAGCTAATAGCGACCACATCCGTACGCGAAGGCAGCAAATGAGATCTGGTGTATGGTAGCTGACTAGATCATTATGGGCAAGGGTGAGCTTGAGAGTTTCTGGTACCCACAAGCTGTAAAAAATGTCTGAGTCAGATCTAAGGGTCAGATACAAACCCACTTGTTGAGGAATGAATGAAAATTGGCAACATCAGATGTACTCTTTTTCGAAAGGATCCTTACTGTAAGCAAAATAGCCATTCCTTTCTCCAGGAAGCCAGTCATAAAGTAATTATCAAAGAGAATGATGGGACCCTACCACCAAAGGGAGAGTAAAACCATGCTAGCTGTAAAATCTTGCTTTACCCTGCAATTGAGCTATCAGCAGACAATATCCCTGGGTTTTGAATTAGCTGTAGCTAGTTGCAGCTGCAAGAAGGCATGAGCTCTTGCAGACCAAGTCAGTGAGATGTTCTTTAGATGTAACACATTTGGTAACCACTGAAGTAAAAATGTATTCAGATTTTGCTTCTCCATCTTTTCAGGCACTCCAAAAATGTGGAAGTTGCTATATTTAATGGGATTCACCAAGTTCACAAATTTTTGAGGAAAATAGTTATTGTATTTTAGTACATAATCCATTTGGTGGTCCAGCTTCTCTACTCTTTCTGGCAGTTTCATCAATGATTCTTCTACCTATGTGATCCATCCAATGGACACAGTAACAGTGTTTTTTTTAGGTATGAACAATGTGCTTCCATGAACCTGTGTAAGGATGTAATCACTTTTTATTTCTTCCAAGTCACTAGCTAAAGCCCACAGGTTATTCAGTGCCATTTCTTAAACTGTAGTCTCCCTGTGTACTTCTCACACAAAATTACTGTAATTCAATTAAGGCCTACACTCCTTGGCTATTTCATAGTTCTGGCCATGAGAAGGTTACACAAACACTCACATACTGTGAAGAGAAACTGCCAAGAGGATAAACATTAAGCATGCTGTTTTACATTTCATTAGCGTAGACTAAGGAAAACATGTGAGCATTATAGTAAATAAATAAATTAGTGATTTTATTGTGGTGGTGCTGCGGTAGCGTTGTCACCTCACAGTAAGATGTTGTCCTGTTCTATTCCCAGCTAGAGCGTCTTCTGTATGGAGACATGTGTAAATGGGCGCACCTTCGTTGAAGGTTGTGCATCATGGCCGGCAATTTGGCACATAAAAATCTACTGCCAATCATTAGCGGACCTGAGTTCCGCTGTGGCGACCCCTAACTGGGAAAAGCTGAAAGACACAACAACAGCAACAACATTCACCAGATGAATACTAGCTCCTGATGCTTGCATTTGCACATGATATTATATGTTCATAAGTCCTTAGTAGTAGACATTTTGAAAATACATTTTCATTTTCTGTTCCTGTAGTCCGAAAATGATGAAAGTTATGTGCTCACAAAAATGATATATCTGTTGTCTGTTTCTATCCTTCCTCAACATATGGTGTCTTGAATCTGACCTCTGATCTGGCTTCAGACATTTCTAAGCTTTGCATCCAGTGCTCTGGCTCCTCCCCCAACCCATAATCTCCTGTGTAAGGAGCAAGCTATCTGAAATTGAGTTTGCTCACCAATAAAGACGAATTTAAAATTATCAAGGTGCTGACAGACAAACAACTTAGCTAATGTAAACATTGCCTAGCTGAAAAAAGAGAGTGAAAGAGAAATACACAACCTTCAGGAGCCAAGGCAAGATTAGCTAGAACCATCTTGGAATAAAAACATACTAAGAAAAACTGTACATACAAAAAGTAAGGAGACGATGGTGGGAGGGTAGTTGAGGATGGATGGAAACATAACACAGATCTATCTTTATGGTGAATACATAACTTTTGTATCTGATGTTGTCTTTTCTGTCCATTCTTCAATGTATAGGACAGAGTCTCCAGCTAGTGTCTCACCTTGGAGACCTTATGGAAGAATATTGCAGAGCACAGTTGAACCAGTGGAGGCTCTAGATCTAAACTGCATATCTAATTTAAAGTGTGGGATGAAGGTATGTACCTTGGACAAGGTAGCTGCAACCCATATGTCATCAACTGGAGCATTAGAGAAGAAGTCTGTAAACAAAGCAACACATCTGCTGAAATGAGCCTTTGGAGTCGAAGAAAGTGGCAAACCTCTTCCTTGATAAACAAAGTAAATGCAATGTAACAACCAGCATAAATGAGTGACTTTGGACACTGGTTTTCCCAATTTAGCTGTAGAGGAGGACACAAAGAACTGATCATATTTCCTGAAAGGTTTTGTCCAAGGTAAATAAAAACATAGCTAACCATGGACATCTGGCAAATGCAAAGTATATTCACCCTTATTCAAAAAGTTTGGGAAGAACACTGGAAGATTTATGGACTGATTGGTTGATGATTTATAAGCCACTTTAGGAAGAAAAGAGGGTTGTTTTTTAGTAACATTCTATCCTTGTGAAAAATTAAGTAGGGGGGTTTTGTGGATAGGGCATGTAGCTCAGGAATTCTCCTGGCAGAAGTGATACCATCCAGAAATACAGTCTTCCATGATAAAAACTTCAGATCAACCCTGGCAGCAGGTTCAAAAGGGGGTGCAGTCAAAGCCTGTAGTGCAATAATAATATTCTATAGAGGGATTTGATCTTTAAGCAGAGTACATAGTAGAAAGTTACCTCAGAGGAAAGTTTTGGATAATCTGATAGATACAATGGACAAATGATTTTCACCCAGATGGAAAGAGGATTTTGCAGCTAGCTGTACCTTGATTGTGGAGTAGCTGGCTCAACATTAGAAAAAATGTGCACGGAAAACCAAAATATGTTTTCAATTGCCAAAATAGAAAACCTTTTCAATTTGCACCTATAAATTTTCCTAGTAGAGGGTTTTGGGGGAAAAAAGCAAAATGTGAATTGAAAATGAAAACCTTATCTGCGGAACCATCATTGGAACTGCATAAACTATGTGTTCATTTGGGAGGAACTGAATGTTCAGGTGAGGTGACCCCACTGAGTGAGGTAGAAGATCTGAGTCTGAGCTCAGCACTCAGAGAAGGTGGACTAGATGAGGTCAGAGGAAGGGGAACCAGGCTTGTTGAGTCCAATAAGAGACTATAAGGATGACTGTGACCTTTATCCAAGATGCTTTCTGAAGAATCTTTGAAATCAGGGTCATTGGGAAAAAAGATGTAAAGGAGGCCTGGGGTCAAGGGTGTGTCAGTGTCAGGAGACTGGGTGTCTCCTCCTTTTGGGGAAGTAGACCAAAGAACTTGATTCATTTAGTGATGTGGGGAGAGGTGAAGAGGATGCAACAAGGTCAACCCCAATGGCTGAAAATCCACTCTGTTTCTAATGGATTGAAGGACCACTCATGAGGGAGCAGGACAGACCTGCTCAATCTGTCAACAAGGATATTGGATTTCCATGGGATATGCATTGCTATTAGAAAGCTGCAAGCAGATATTGCCCATTGCCTCACTCCTGTGGCCTCTCAATACAAATGATAAGATCTGGTTTCTCCTTATTTGTTGATGTACCAGACAACTGTCATGCTGTCTGTCTGAATAGATATCATACCCAAAATCAGAGAGTCCTGAAAGACCTGCAATACTATGAGGATTGTTCTCATCTCCAATATATTGATATGAAGACTGGTCTTTGTTTGGGATCAAGTGTCTTGGACTGTCTTTCCCAGATAATACCCCCTCCACCCCTGTTGGGAGACCTTCATGGTCACTGTGGTTTGGGCAGAAGGAAGAATGAAAGGATGTCCCTGTAGAACATACAGATATTCTGCCACCACTGTATGTGACTTTTGCAGATTTCATTAGAATCGCTAGAAAAGACATGGGTTGTTTCCTGAATGACCACTGAACTGCCAGAGCCCACTGAAGAACCCACATGTAGAATCTGGCTAGTGACACTAATGTGATGGTGGCTACCATGGAGAATAGAAGGTGAAGAATTAGTCTCGCTGGTGGCTTCTGGTAAAATAATACTTCTTGGATTTGTTGGTGAAGGGAGGTAATTCTTATTTGGGGGAGTTTTGCTACCTGAAGTCTTGTGTCCAAAAATGCTCCAATGAACTCGATGGATTGGACCAGCTGTAGCTTGGAATTTTCTAGATTCACCGTAATCCCCAAATCTTTGCATAGATGAAGCAAGGAGTTCCTGGCTTAAACGACAGATTCCTAGAGGGACTGGTGATGAAGTAGTCATCCAATTGGATTTTGTTCTGAAGGAAATGCCTCATCATCCTGTCCATGTCAACTTCAGTGAGGCACAGTGAAGACCTAGCTGATATCACAGAAGATAGTAGAGGAAGGTGCCTAGAAGGATAATAGCATCTGTCTTGCAGGATTGGAGACTGGAACCTAGGGGAGATAGGATCCAGAGAAAACCTAGGTGGTGTTACGGATCTGATAATTACTGGATTCGAAAAGAATTACAGACAAAATGAAGAAAAATATAAGAGAAAAAAGTTTCCCTAGAATAAAGACATTTTACACTATGATATATAAATATAAATATAAATGCCCCTACTTTATAACTATTTTTTTTATCTTTAAGAAATAATCCCCCAAATGAGCAAAAAAGAAAGGCTAGGGAACAGCAAGTGTAAACACTAGGGAAGAGTAGCTCAAAATTTAAACCCTAAGAAAAAGTACTTATCTATCAGTATATGTTCTTTCTAACAGAAACACTCCTAAGCACAAAGATCCATCAAATCCTTATGGTGGCAAACGAGATCTGGGGTAGCTCGCTTCTCAGGGGATTATGGGTAGAGGGAGAAGCCTGAGCACTAGATCCAAAGCTTAGGAGTGGCCAAAACCAGATCTGAGGTTAGATCCAAGACCCCATATGTTGAAGAATGTACAGAAAAGACATCAGATCAAATTATCTGGAGAACAGATGATTCTAACACATTACACCCCACGACCAATTGCCTACTTTGTACTCATCTCCTTTTTATATATTAAAATATAATCAAAAGGATTTTTAAGTATTGCATTATCCTTACTTTTTGGTGATCTTGTGACCGTGATGTATTAGGCCCATTGCTTTACAGCCTAGAAGCATAATTTGAGATAAACAAATAACTTACATTACAGCTATGTAGGCACATACACTACTTCTGTGTAGTAAACCACATTTCTGATGGTCTAGTCTAGAGATTACCTAGGTGTTTCATGTACCCATCTCTTGCACTGCCCCATATGGTAAGGGGGTGTGAATTAGGAATGAGTGAGGGCAGTGGTATATATACACAAGGATAAAATGAAAGGAGATGGAAAGGGAACTTGCTGCTCTAATGAAGGGTGAGTTATACATACCAGACAAGCTACCTCCCATGGTTTTCAGGAAACTGGGCAATCTGCTTGGCAGATCCTCTACTGGAGATTTTCAAAAGATAACTGGTTAGTGCTGAATTGCCTGAAGATTGGAAGACTGCAAGAGTCGTACCTTTGGTTGAGAAATGTGAGTGGGGGAACCGAAAATTCAAGGACTACATACTATTAGCCTAAAAGCAGCAGAAGGGAAACTTATTGGGAAAATCCTTAGGGAATGGCTGATTCTTTCCTATAGGACACTCTGCAGAACAAGAAATAACACAGATTTATGCCCATAAGAAGCTGTATCAATTCTCACCCATTTTTATGACTTAGGCTTCTGACTCAGTTCCACAAAAGCTTCTAGGAAGAGTACAAGAAATGAGGTAGACCTGAGACTGAGAAACTAGGCTGTGACATGATTGAAGGCTAGGACACAGTAACCAAAAAAGTTACATTCTGGTTAGGGGCCAATACTCTTCACTGTGTTCATTTCAGAAACAACAGGAAACTGGACTATCCTTTAAGCTGATGATACAAACACAGATGTAGCAGCAGAGTAGGAGTTTAACAAAGGATTTGGAAAGTTGATTAAGTGGATAGAAAGGTGGTAGTTGAGTCTCATTGTAAACAAATACAAAGGAATGCACTTGGGCCACAGTGATCCTGATGGGACATAGCAGCTAGTGGGAGAAGAACTAATTGCACAACTGCAGGAAAAGACCTTTGGATAATTATCACACCTAAACTAGACATCCAGGAACTGAATGAGAGGGTCTGGACAGCAGCAAACAGAATGATGGGATATAGCCCAGCATCAGTAATATCCATGCACAAAAATTAAAATTTCTCCAAATTACACTACCTCAGAACAATCCTTTTGCTCTCTGCTATTTCTTAAATATTGAAAAGGCAGTCTACAGACAACAAAAGTTCCAGCTAAGGCTAAAAACCCTGATAACAGGACCTGGATATCATGAACAGCTTATAGTCATGTGAAAGTATTTAGTAAAGACCAGTAGCATCTACAGAAATATCATTAAAGATTGTATTCCAAAAGATAGCCTGAGAGGTAGCCACTGCTCTTGTAGAACAAGATCAAGGTTCAGAGTATAAAGATTTAAGCAGTTGTTTTTATAACAAAACCAGTTGTCTAATTTAACTTTAGAAACTTTACATCCAAGTTTACTTATTTAGAAAATGATATGAATAGAGTCCTTTCTGAATGATTTTGCTCTGTCTACAACGAAAATGATTATTTTTCTGAACATCCACTCAATTCAAAAATATTCTCCTCTGATGAATATATTAACTGATTGCGGATATATTTCATGTCATAAAGGATAGAATTAATAAACACTTGCTCCTTACTGAAAATTAAGTAGGTTGGTAGTAATAAGGCTGCAACTTTGAAACTCCTTCAAGCTGAAGTAATAGCTTCTAGGCAAAGACCTTTCCAGGATGAAATTTCAGTTTTTCATAAGATGCTATTTTAGAAGTGTGGAGTGAGAGTTTCTCAACCACAAAATACTGATCACATGGTGAAACTGGAATGGGATCCATGAGAGATGGCTTCAGAAGAAAGGTACCTTTTTAAAAGGCTTTACATATTGTTAAGCTAGCTAAAGCCACAGAATCTGCCTCTTGATGGAAATTAAATATAGTTGCTAAGTGCATGTTTGTAGATGAGTAGCTGAGACCTCCATCAAAGATTTATGATAGTCTATGTTTACAGGCATAGGAGCAGTAATGATGTCAGACCTTGAAATGATGCCTACATGGAAAAATGTGTCCATTTACTTTTAAATGTTTTCCTGGTATTATGCTTCATGCGGATGTGAGAATGTAAACCACCCTGGATAGATAGGCAGGGTCTGTGGCCATCATTGAAAATAAAGAAGCCAGGTAATCATAGGAAGTAGAGATCCAGCTGGAGTTTGCTCAATTAATAGTTGAGTAGAGTCCCAAGACAGGGATCTTGGACAGAGGGATCTCCAAGAGGTGAGATTAGAGTAAGGGGAAAACAAAATTGTTGAGGCCAAAATGGTACTATAAAATTAATTTGGACTTATGCTATTAGGCCTTCTGGATGAATCTCACATCAGAGGAAATAGGGAAACGTGAACAAGTCATGAGGGTCACTTTTTAGCTGAGCAAATCCCCGGAGTGTACCACCAGTGAAGGACTAGAAACTGCTTTATTTAGTATTGGTTGGGGAGGCAAATAGATCACAGAATATTTTCCCTTTACTGCAGTGATGGATCAACTTCCATGTTACCAAGAGGTTCAAGGACCACTCATGTACTATCAGGAAGCAGCAGCTGAACCTATCTGGAAGTGAGGTGGCTTCCCTTTGAATGTGGTTTGCTTTTGGAATGCTGATGGTTAACACAGTTTATTCCCAAACTCAGCACTTCTCAACATAAGGAAAGAAATATGTTCCTTCTCTTTGATGTACAAAATGACTGCCATGTCATTAGCATGGATGGCTATCACAGATTGGGGTAGGGAGTCTTGTAATGCTTGAAGTGCGAGACGGACTACATTCTTCACCAGACAATTGATGGGCATACTGTCCTCTGAGTGTGAGTAAATGGGTACATGACACACCAGTGAAAAAATACACTCCCTGAGGTCAAACTAACCAAAAAAAGTTCAATTTTATTTATTTATTTATTCGACATTTGTTGACCGGGAAAGTCTGACTGGGATAAAGCCCTTTTTCAGCAGAGGCCCAGGGAGAAAAGCTCTACAATACAAATATAAAACAATACATGTTACAATAGAAATATAATACAATAAGATTAGCAATATATAACATGATAAAAAAAGAAGAACAGAGACTAGAGGAAATTATATATAACAAAAGTGCATGAGGGTGTAACAGATATATTGCGTAGAAGATAGTAAAATGCAGTATATTGACTGGAAACTAATTGAAATCAACAGAAGGAGAAATATGAGAAAAAATGTCACTGTCAGGAATAAAACCTCTTCGTGATAGTCCATAAAAATCCAAATAAAAATCCACGAATACAGCAGCATGGCTTCAGCTAGATAAAACTTTAATGTTGACAAAAAATACACAGAGAAAGAAAATACTAAGTAGGTCAGTAAGTGCTTTCACATGGATCCACCATGTTTCCTCAGAGTGTCATAACATCACCCACATTAATCATCTATTTAAAATAAAGACCTACTATAGGTTCTAGCAGTTATTAAATCAATTGTCTTAGCAACCACTTCCATTAATTAATATCCACATTGTGAGCTGTAAAAAAGGTTACAAATAAGATAAGCATTTGTTAGTGAGATTCTGGCATCGGGGGTGAGGAACCTTTTGTTTCTATATAGGATGCCAAGCTTTTGGTGGGTTTTCTTAATAGAGTGATGTATATGAAGGTCAAATATAGGGCGGACACGGTGGTTCAGCGGTTAGTGTTGTCACCTCACAGCAAGAGGTTCTCCGGTTCGATTCTCAGCTGGGGTGCCTTGTGTGTGGAGTCTGCATGTCCTCCTTGTGGTCGCGTGGGCTTCCTCCGGGTGCTCCGGTTTCCTCCCACATTCCAAAGACATGCTGTAGGTGGATTGGACACTCTACATTGACCCTAGGTGTGAATGTGTGCGTGTGTGTGCCTGCTGTGGAAGGTTGGGCGCCAGGCTGGCAACTCAACACCGTAAAACTCCACTGCCAATCATGAGTGGACAGATGATCTGCTGTGGCGACCCCTAACTGGGAACAAGCCAGAGGAAGAAGATATAAAGGTCAAGTTTTAGTTGGTCATCTATGATTACTCCAAGGAGCTTAGTCTGTCTAACAGAGGTGATGTTAGTATTATTCAGTGAAAAGATTTTAAAAGAAGATTTGAGGTGGAAGAAGGATTTTAGGAGAAAAAGTAAGAGTTTTGTCTTTTTGGGATTAAATATTAAATGGTTATTAGTAAGCCATGTTTCAATTTGTTTGAATGATGTTTGTGTGAGGGTGACTAGTTCAGTAGGATTGTCAGCTATAAATATAATTCTAGAGTCATCAGCTTATTGTATTAAGGAAGACTGAGGATAGGATTTATGTAGTTCATTAGTAAAGATATTAAAAAGAAGGGGTCCAAGAATAGAACCTTGTGGGACACCAGTTTTGATAGGGAGAAAAGGAGAAACTGTAGAGAGCCATTTTATGAACTGCTGCCAGTCTGAAAGGTAGCTCTTAAACCAGGAAATTGTTGCTGAGGAGAGATTAAGTTGGGATAGCTTTGAGAGAAGTAAAGGGTGGGAGACGGTATCAAAGGCTTTTGACATATCTAAGAAGAGACAGGACGCAAGTTTATTATTATCTCTAACTAGGGAAATAGTATTAGTAAAGGAGATGAGAGCAGTAGAGGTACTATGGTGTGGGCGGAAGGCATGCTGGGTAGGGGTAATCAGGTTCCTATGAATGAGTAGGCCATGAGTTGTTTGTAAATGCAATGTTCAAGCATTTTTGAGAGTGTGAGAAAGTATGACAATAGGTCAGAAGTTAGAAAGTTCTGTAGAATTCCCACCTTTGTGAATAGGTATAGTAAAGAACTTTTTCCAAAGAGTATGAACAGTAGATTCAAAAATAGAGTGGTTTATGAGAACAGAAACAGGATATGCTATAGATGTAGTGGCTATTTTTAGGAAGAAAGATGGCAGATTGTCAGCTGATGGGGAGCAAGTTTTAAGTTTGAGAAAAAGTTTTCTGATGTAACTTGTAGGAACTGGCCTTAGAGAGAAGACGGGGGGGGGGTTGTTGTTGAGGAGCGATAGGTGGTAAGAGATAAGAAGGGTTAGAAGTCTGCACAAGTTTGCTTATGGTGTCAATGAAGTAAGAATTAAATATGGAAGCAGTTTCAGAGGGAGTATTAGTCCCTCCAATCCAATGAAGACATTAAAGAAAGAAGTTATGTACTCACCACAACGTTCCATGTGAGTTGTCCATCTCGTCTTCATTCTTTACTGATGGGTTCAGAACCGATCCTTGGTTCCAACTCGGCCACTTACTAAAGCTCGAGGTCTCAAACCAGCTCGTGGCTCCATCCTGATCCCATGATGCTCCAGTGCCTGCCTCAGATCTTGTTTGTAATCTATCCACACATGTATGCATAGATGAATATGATAAATATATCATATATAAAGCCAGAAAAAGGATCAAAGCTTACCAAGTATCTCCCCAAAAAACACTTGGTCCTCCAAAGCAACAATAAAAAGGCTGGGGGTTGGAAGGTGGGATGTAAGAATGAAGACGAGATGGACAACTCACATGGAACGTTATGGTGAGCATATAACTTCTTTATGTGAAGTTGTCCTATCTCGTCTTCATTCTTTACTGATGGGACAGTGTCCCTAGCACCATTATTCCTGGGTGGCTCATGGGAGGTTATTCTTCAGGACAGTGGAACCAAAGGTGGCCCTGTCCCTAGAGGCCTAATCTACTTTGTAATGAGTAATAAAGGTATGAGGCTTTGTTCATGTTGCTGCTATGCAAACAGTATCTATTGGTAATTTAGCTCTAAGCCTGTGAAGCTGACAACGCTCTAGTAGAATGTGCCTTTATTTTATTCTCCAATTGTTTGTCTGTAGAATCATAGGTAAAGGAGATACAATTCGATAACCATCTGGACAAGGTAGTTTTGGATACTGCCAAACCTTTTTTATTATCTGAAAATGATATGAAAAGTTGATCAGATTTTCTAAATTCTTTTGTCCTGTGTAGGTAAAAACGCAGCTGTATATGGAGGTCTAGCTGATGAAGCATATACTCTGCCTTACTGCCATACCTGAGGAAAAACTGGTAACTCTACGGATTGATTTAGAGTAAACTCTGAACACACTTTAGGTAACACGGAAGGGTTAGTGCATAATGAAACCCTATCATTATAGAAAACCAGGTAAGGAGGTTTCATAGATAAGGTCTGTAGTTCCGACACTCTTCTAGCTGAAGTAATCGCTGCTAGAAACAGGGTTTTCCAAGATATAAACTTCTAACTACATGATGCAGCAGGTTCAAAGGGGGGAAGAATAATGAGCAATAACACAAACTTTAAATTCTGTGGTGGCAGAGGTGGCTTTATTAGTGGTCTTAATAAGTTTGCCCCTCTGAGAAAGGCCTTTGATAGTTTATGAGACATGATATTCAGTCCTTCACTTCCAACATGAAAATTCGAGATTGCTGCCAACTGCACTCTAATAGTAGCTACAGCTGTTCTCTCGCTGAAAATCTTAGCCAAAAATTCCAAAATAGATGAAAGGGGTGCTGAGAATGGATCAATTTGATTTTTAACAGCCCAGATAGAAAACCTTTTCCATTTGCTAAGATATAGTTTTCATATTGACAACTTAAGAGAAGAAATTAGGATATGTTGGACTTCACGGGTGAGGTTATATGGCCTGGCTATCTTGGGAATCGGAGCAGCTATGCTGCCAATTTGAGGGAATGAAGAGATGGGTGGAGAGCCCCCGATGAGTGTGTCAGGAGGTCTGGCACTGGGTCCAGAATCCATGGCTCCTCCAGAAGATGAGGCTTCAAGAAGGGGAACCATACTTGATGAGGCCAGTATATGGCTATTAGAATCAAGGTCCTTCCCAGTCTGCTGGCTTTCTTAAGAACTTTGGGTATTAGAGAAAAAGGTGGAAATGCATAAAGGATTCCCGGGGGCCAATCATGTACAAGTGCATCTCTTGGGAACTCCCCCTGGAGGGGGGATTAGGGCAAAGTAGCTGCTGCATTTTGCATTCATGGCTGTGGCAAATAAATCAACCAGTAAGCTGCAAATGATGAACCAAGAAACAAAAATGCGGATAGCCAAACTCCTCACTCTGCTGTTGATAAAAGCTTAAACCAATGCAGTCAGCAAGTTAAAATTGCTCTTCAAATGAAGCAAAAAATCAGTAGAAATCCACACCAAGTGAACAGCTGTTATTAGCAAAAATGCTTTTTAATCGACAAAACGGAAAAAACAACTCCAACCACAAGCGCTTTCGCCCGTTTGTAACGGGCTTTTTCAAGTGTAATCATGTGCACACAATACAATGCTTATATATCATTTAGATAAAAAGTTAATTGAAATATTGCATTGAATTGTTTAAACAATTAAACTATTACACATTTAATTCGATAAAATCGGTTTTCATAACAATTTTAGCAAAAATACCGCTCAAGTGGATAAAACCTCAACTGTGGTGCCCATACATTGCGCATTGATTTAACAGTTGTTGAATACTTTTAAGAATTTTAAGAATTTGAATGCAATACTGATGATAATGATGGTGTGTTAATACGTTAATACCAATGTTTAGAAAATATTTGAAATACCAAACCGCGGTGTTTGAAAACCTTGAACTAAATGAACCCAACGATACAAGGGAATAGAAAACCACAATAAAACTAAAATATACCTAACAAACCTATGCTGAAAATGATGTTGCTGCTACCACTACACTCATATATTGGCAGTTTAAATCAAATGGATGCCTTGCATAAATAATACGTATAAGCAATACATATAAAAAAATACATGTAGAAACAATCCTGCGCTAGTAGTAATGTTGCTACTGCCACCAGGCTGTATACCATCAGTTTAAATCAATTGAATACTTTTGATATAAAATATACATAAACTATGTGTATAAAAAGTAATAAAAAATATATATATAAAAATGTAATAATGTAATACATAACTGCATAGTTCTGTGCTTTCTGTCAAGCCATTGATTAGATGAAATACAAATTTTATATATATGAAATATTAAAGTTACAGTTACAATTTGAATGCATAGTATAACCTACTAGATAAAAATGAAACCCCCAAAATTGTGACAAGATATTGCAAATATCCAATACATAAATAATGAAACACGATAACAATTATTTTATCATGCTAAAAAGTTAAAATGCAATGTTTTTATAAATAAATAATGGATAAACAATTAATTTAAATACTTGTATAAAAACCTACCATACAATTAAATTAAATCAATAAATAAATTGTCCATTGGTAAAGTTTAAATACGTAAAAAAAACAATATAATAGTTATAAAATGTTAAAAAAGTGTTAAAAATGAATCATGGTTTATAATTTATTACTTTTTGCTTTAAGGATGCAGGTTAAACTGGTTCCATCATTCAAACCCGGACCCCTAGTTGCATCCAACTTTAACTGCCACATTAATTCTTTAATACTTAAAGCAGTCTGCCAATCCCCTCCTCTCATGTCAACCACCCTATCCAAAACAAAAAAGCGAATGGACATGTTGGCACAATTCAAAGAGTGCCTGAAAAGAGCATTTGTCTCCTTTTTTGTTTTAATGTCATTCATGTGCTCGTATATCCTACGTTTCAACTCCCTTTCTGTTTTGCCCACATAAAATGATGGGCAGTTCTGACAAATTCCTAGATATACTACCCCAGATGAGTTACAAGAGAAGTGTGCACTGGATACAATAGTGGTGTTTCGGGAAGGAATGGCTACATGGTCAGTGTTAATAATAAATGAACACTGGTGGCATCTGCCACATGAATAAGTGCCTTTCTTCTTAACCGTGCCATGCACATGGGGATTAAGGTTAGAACCTGCTTTTGCCTCAAAAATACCCTTTAAATTAATTCCTCTTTTCCTGACAAAGGAAATTTTGTTTGGAAAAATACTCGTAAATTCATCCTGCAAAGAGACAATGGGCCATAAATTTCTCATTGTATTTTCAATGAAACCTGCATCCTGTGAATATGTATATGTAAAATCCTTACTTAAACTATGTTCTAAAACCTGCTGCACCTTTAAAATGGCTTGCTTTGCACCTAATAATGGAGGAAACTGCTGATCTCTTTTCTCCAAAATTTCATTTAAAATAACCTGGAAAAATTCATCAGAATAACCTCTATTTAAAAATGAGCACCTCAAAAACTCCACTTCCTCTAAAAATAGTTGATAAGTACTACACATTCTAGAGGCTTGTACCAGTTGCCCCTTAATAATACCCTTTTTTGTATGTAAAGGATGCCCACTGTCAAAATGCAAAAAAGAATTGCAATGTGTGTCTTTTCTATAAACTTGTGAAACAAAACCAACATTGTTGGATTTCTTAGTGAGCTTAATGTCTAAATAGTGTAAAGACTTATCATTAATCTCATAAGTAAAATGCAAAAAATCAGTGGTTTTGGACAGGTAATCCATAAAAATAAGGAATTCTTGCTCAGAGCCTGACCATAAAATGCAAATATCGTCCAAAAATCTCTTGTAAAAACTGATATATTTACTCCATTGGGTTGTGTGAATAAATTCTACCTCCCATTTGCTAAGAACTATGTTTGCATAGGCTGTAGCACATGGGGCACCCATAGCTACCCCACTCTTTTGTTTAAAGAACTCCCCATTAAAAAATATGAAATTGTTACTCAAAATTATTCCCATAAATTCTAATATGGTGTTAACCATACAGTTACTAAGCCCAGAATCCTTACTTATTGCTTCACCAAACCATTGCAAACCTTGTTCATGAGGAATACTGGGAAACAATTCCACAATATCTATTGTAACCATGTATAAACTTGAATTTTCCATGTGTTGATCTAGGCTAGTTAGAAATTCCCAGGAGTCCTTGCAAATATGCTTTAAGCCCGCTACATAGCTCTTAAGCTGAAAGTCCACAAATTTACTGAGTGGTTCAGTAATCCCCCCCCGCCCCAGAAACTATGCGGCGAAATTTTAAAGGAGTTAAACCTTTGTGGACCTTGGGAATACCGAACAAAATGGGGGTTTTAGGTTTGGATACAAACAAATAATTATATGTTTTTTCATTAATAAACCCTTGCATCAGCAAGTCATATATGTAAAACTTAATTTTTCCAAGCGCAATATTTAATTCGTTTAATGAAATAGGTTCATAGGTTCTTGTATCCTGCAAGATGTTGTATATGTAATTGTCATACTCTAACTGTCTCATTAGCACAATGCCACCCCCTTTATCAGGTTTCATAACCCTGATACCTTCATTTTTTAATTTATCTACTATTGTCTGTAATCTAAAAGGAAAATTAGGGGGGTGCTTAATTCACTTTTTTGCAAAATGTTCCCTTAAACTTTTCTCAATTAATTCTTCAAACATTTTTAATTTCGGATGAGTAGGGGGATTAAAAGTACTGCTTCTAGAAAGCAAGTGCTCACCCCGAGGTTGATTTTTGAAGAAAACTGTTAAGTTCAAGTTTCTTATAAACAGTTTTAATTCAATTAATAATTTGGGTAAATAACTTGCCTTGTGAGGAACATATTGCAACCCCTTAGTGAAAAGCTCAAAAAATGTCTCAGTTATCTGTATATCTGTGTAGTTGTAAACAGTGAAATCATTCAAACTACTGATATTACAGATTCCATCATCACTTGTCACTAAGGAACTTTTAATTTCGTTGTGCTCTAGATAATTATCATTAGTTATCGTCTCTTCCCCCAGGAATTCTGCTGAAATTGGTTTGATTTTACCCGTGGTCCTCCCTGGGGTACCTGAAAACCCTGCTGACCGTTATTATTCCCTTTCTGCGCTAGCCTTTCACTCCTCCTAGGCATGTCAGAATATCCATACCCTTCATTCAAACCCTGGTCCACTCTGTTCCCTGACTCGTCAGAATTTGCATTTTTCTTAAATCCTGATGCTGGGTAGGCCCTACCTTCACTATATTCAAAAAGGTCTCTTTCCAGCTTTTTAGCTTTTCTGTCCAGTACTTTAAAACAGTGCTCATCCACTTCCCTAAATGTATCATTGTATTTTTTCTTAAAACCTAAAAATTTTTCATCTTTAATAATATTTTCATGCAACACATTCAATTAATTTAATATGTCATTTCCTTTGTTAACATAGTCATCTACCATAAGTTTTAACATTTCAATGCCAGTTTTGTTAAATAATTCAGTCAATTTCGAATGCAAAGCCGAACCCATTTGTGCATTATTCGGGTACCTATAACAACGTAACCCTTTTGGCACACGGTTGACTTTAATGCATTCGTTTAAATAATTAATTTCAAGTTGTGTGTTTTTATGCGTGTATAACTTGTTTTTAAAAAGTTCAAACTTGCTATCCAGTTGTTCGAATTGAACGTTAAAAGTACCTGCTTTGAAACGAGGCTGTTGCTCAGCCCATGCCTTAAAATTGAAATTGTTGTCCAAATAAGCAGACCCATTTCGTCCAGAAGTAATGGCAATGGAAGAAACCGAAGGATGGTCCACAATAACCGGATCATTAGAAGATGTATGAGTTTTCATTTCCTTACGTTGCTCGCCGTTTCTTTCCCTTTCTTTTTCTTGTTGCTGGTTACAAAGTAAACCAGAATTAGCGGAACCATTAGCGTTCAACAACGTGTTATTCAACTGTGTCAAGAGAGCCAGAACCTGGTTGAGCTCCCTTCTCGTGACTGGCGTGTCATCCGGTTCCTCCATAAGCAACAAAGGTGTGTCAATAAAATCAGGAGAGGATAGGTCTTCCGCCATAGTTAAAACCAACCAACCAGTAAGCAGCAAATGATGAACCAAGAAACAAAAATGCGGATAGCCAAACTCCTCACTCTGCTGTTGATAAAAGCTTAAACCAATGCAGTCAGCAAGTTAAAATTGCTCTTCAAATGAAGCAAAAAATCAGTAGAAATCCACACCAAGTGAACAGCTGTTAATAGCAAAAATGCTTTTTAATCGACAAAACGGAAAAAACAACTCCAACCACAAGCGCTTTCGCCCGTTTGTAACGGGCTTTTTCAAGTTTTATCATGTGCACACAATACAATGCTTATATATCATTTAGATAAAAAGTTAATTGAAATATTGCATTGAATTGTTTAAACAATTAAACTATTACACATTTAATTAGATAAAATAGGTTTTCATAACAATTTTAGCAAAAATACCGCTCAAGTGGATAAAACCTCAACTGTGGTGCCCATACATTGCGCATTGATTTAACAGTTGTTGAATACTTTTAAGAATTTTAAGAATTTTAATGCAATACTGATGATAATGATGGTGTGTTAATGCTAATACCAATGTTTAGAAAATATTTGAAATACCAAACCGCGGTGTTTGAAAACCTTGAACTAAATGAACCCAACGATACAAGGGAATAGAAAACCACAATAAAACTAAAATATACCTAACAAACCTATGCTGAAAATGATGTTGCTGCTACCACTACACTCATATATTGGCAGTTTAAATCAAATGGATGCCTTGCATAAATAATACGTATAAGCAATACATATAAAAAAATACATGTAGAAACAATCCTGCGCTAGTAGTATATAATATACGAGCACATGAATGACATTAAAACAAAAAAGGAGACAAATGCTCTTTTCAGGCACTCTTTGAATTGTGCCAACATGTCCATTCGCTTTTTTGTTTTGGATAGGGTGGTTGTTGACATGAGAGGAGGGGATTGGCAGACTGCTTTAAGTATTAAAGAATTAATGTGGCAGTTAAAGTTGGATGCAACTAGGAGTCCGGGTTTGAATGATGGAACCAGTTTAACCTGCATCCTTAAAGCAAAAAGTAATAAATTATAAACCATGATTCATTTTTAACACTTTTTTAACATTTTATAACTATTATATTGTGTTTTTTACGTATTTAAACTTTACCAATGGACAATTTATTTATTGATTTAATTTAATTGTATGGTAGGTTTTTATACAAGTATTTAAATTAATTGTTTATCCATTATTTATTTATAAAAACATTGCATTTTAACTTTTTAGCATGATAAAATAATTGTTATCGTGTTTCATTATTTATGTATTGGATATTTGCAATATCTTGTCACAATTTTGGGGGTTTCATTTTTATCTAGTAGGTTATACTATGCATTCACATTGTAACTGTAACTTTAATATGTCATATATATAAAATTTGTATTTCATCTAATCAATGGCTTGACAGAAAGCACGGAACTATGCCAGTTATGTATTACATTATTACATTTTTATATATATTTTTTTATTACTTTTTATACACATAGTTTATGTATATTTTATATCAAAAGTATTCAATTGATTTAAACTGATGGTATACAGCCTAGTGGCAGTAGCAACATTACAACTAGCGCAGGATTGTTTCTACGTGTATTTTTTTATATGTATTGCTTATACGTATTATTTATGCAAGGCATCCATTTGATTTAAACTGCCAATATATGAGTGTAGTGGTAGCAGCAACATCATTTTCAGCATAGGTTTGTTAGGTATATTTTAGTTTTATTGTGGCTTTCTATTCCCTTGTATCGTTGGGTTCATTTAGTTCAAGGTTTTCAAACACCGCGGTTTGGTATTTCAAATATTTTCTAAACATTGGTATTAACGTATTAACACACCATCATTATCATCAGTATTGCATTAAAATTCTTAAAATTCTTAAAAGTATTCAACAACTGTTAAATCAATGCGCAATGTATGGGCACCACAGTTGAGGTTTTATCCACTTGAGCGGTATTTTTGCTAAAATTGTTATAAAAACCTATTTTATCTAATTAAATGTGTAATAGTTTAATTGTTTAAACAATTCAATGCAATATTTCAATTAACTTTTTATCTAAACGATATATAAGCATTGTATTGTGTGCACATGATTACACTTGAAAAAGCCCGTTACAAACGGGCGAAAGCGCTTGTGGTTGGAGTTGTTTTTTCCGTTTTGTCGATTAAAAAGCATTTTTGCTAATAACAGCTGTTCACTTGGTGTGGATTTCTACTGATTTTTTGCTTCATTTGAAGAGCAATTTTAACTTGCTGACTGCATTGGTTTAAGCTTTTATCAACAGCAGAGTGAGGAGTTTGGCTATCCGCATTTTTGTGGCAAATAGATCACAGCAAGGCTGGCCCCGTTTGTGGAAAATCATATCCACTACTTTTTTCTTTAGGGACTACACGTGTGGCATCAGAATTGCTCTGCTTAGTTTGTCTGCTATCATGTTGGATTTTTCTGGGATGTGCATTGCTATTAGAAAACACTGGGAGGACGTTGTTCACTGCCATACTCTCAGGGCCTTCCGACAAAGGGGGTAAGATCTGGTTTCTCCTTGTTTGTTTATGTACCACACAACTGACATACTGTTTGATTGTATTGCAACTGTACCCGTCAGAAAAGAGTCTTGGAATGCCTGCAACAGCATCAGCACCGCTCTTATCTCTAGTACATTGATGTGCAAATGAGCCTTATGATCCTGCTAAGTCCCTTGGGATGTTCTTCCCTGATAATGCTCCCCCCCACCCTATCTGGGAAGTGTCCATGGTCACTGTGGTTACCAGAAAAGGGGGGAAAATTAGACGACCCATCGTTACTTGGTCAGAGTAAAGCCACTAATGAAGATCTTTCCTGCAGGACTCCGCCAGGATTATGAGATGGGTCATTGGCAGTTTCTTCATGGACCACTGGGTGAAAAGCATCCACTGGAGAATTCTCATGTGTAGCCTTGCTAGAGGAATTACCACTATTGCTGCTGCCATTGTCCCTAGTACTTTCAGGATTGTCCTTGCTTGTACTGTTGTCTTGCAAAGAAGGTCCTGGATCTTTAGTCGTAGAGACTGAACTCTGTCTGAAGGCAACTTGACCACTATGGTTTCTGTGTTTATTTCTATGCCTGTAAAGATGATATGCTTTGATGACAATTAGGCAGATTTTTTGTAATTTACTGAAATCCCTAGCTTGGCATATAGTTTCAGGGTAGTGTTCCTTGCCTGAATAAGTAGGTGTTTGGTGGTGACGGTTAGGAGCCAGTCATCTAGATAAGGAAACACCCGGAATCCTAGACCCCTCAAGTGAGCCATAACTACTGCTATGCATTTGGTGAACACCCTGGGGGCTGTAGTGAGGCTAAAGGGCAGAGCTCGAAATTGATAATGACTGGCTCCCAGCCAAAAGTGCAAATGACTCCTGGATGGTCTGTCCATCTTTATATGGTAGTACACATCCTGGAGGTCTATAAAGCACATCCAGTTGTCTTTCCCTAAAAAGGGAAGTATTGACTGTAGCGTGACCCTTCAGAACTTTGTCTTTTTTACTGACTTGTTTAGTCTGCTGAAATCCAATATGGGTCTCCAGTCCCCTGTCTTTTTGGAACTAAAACGAACTTGAGTAAGTTCCAAATCCTATCTGGTCTGCTGGGACTGGTTGGCTGACTCTTTTTTGCATCAACATTTGAATTTCTAAGGTTGCTTGTTCCCTGTGACTGGGTGGAACATCTAGGAATCTTTTTATCTTTGGGGGTGGCATTGAAAAGGGAATTGTGCAGCCTCCCAATATAATACTTTGCACCCACTTGTCTTTTGTTATGTCTAGCCAGGCTTGTGGGTGCAAAGACAAGTGACCCCGACTGCCTCCACAGAGGGACAGTCAGGCCTCCTTTCAGGAGCACTGATAGGGTTTACCAAAGAAGGATTCTCAGTCACTCTGGTTATGCGGACCCCCTCTGCCATGTGGGAGGCATCTTTCGTTATTACCTCCTCCCCTGCCCCTGAAGTAAGGTTCACCCTGTGTGTCCTGAAAGACCCTCTGGGATTTCCAGAATTAGAAGTTATGTACTCACCATAACGTTCCATCTGAGTAGGTGTATTCATTTGTCTGCAACCTGTGGGTTATGGATCCGATATCGGATCCGAACCGGCATGGTTTTCCAGCTATGGATCCAAGCTCTCAGCTCCTCCCCTCACCCATAATGCCCTGCTCTACCCTCATGACCTCAGATCGAGTTTGCCAAAGCAACAATACCCTAAAAAGGGTAACAAGGAATATGCAGGAAACTGAAAGGCCAGGGGGATAGGAGGGCGGGATGGTTGCAGACAAATGAATACACCTACTCAGATGGAACGTTATGGTGAGTACATAACTTCTAAATCTGAAGTAGGATATTCATTTGTCTGCAACCTGTGGGACAGAGTCCCCAGCTACCTGAATCTTGGGCGGCCATCATGGAAGGATATTCCGAGCACCGGAGCCAAAGGATGCTCTACCCCTAGATGCAAGATCCAACTTATAGTGAGAAATAAATGTATGAGATGAAGCCCACGTGGCTGCTGCACAAATATCATCTAGAGGAATCCTAGCCTTGAAGGCTGCCGAGGTAGATACTGACCGGGTTGAATGGGCATGAACACCCTCCGCAGGCCTTCCTGACGCTTGATAAGCCAATAAAATGCACTGTGAAATCCAGCGGAAAGAGAAACTTTAGAAATTGGCTTGCCCAAATTGAATTTTGCAAAGGAAATAAACAGCTGGTCGGATTGCCTATGACCAGCTGTCCTGTTGAGATAAAATCTAAGTTGCCTGTGAACATCTAGTGAGTGTAGCTTATATTCACCTTTGTTTTCATACTTAGGGAAGAAAACAGGGAGGTTAATGGATTGATTAATGTTTGCTTCAGAAGCGATTTTAGGAAGGAAGGACGGGTTGGTCCTGAGGGAGACACGGTCCGGATGAAATACCAAGTAAGGAGGTTTAGCTGATAAAGCTTGAAGTTCAGAAACTCTCTTGGCTGATGTAATGGCCACCAAAAAGGCTGTCTTGTAGGACAAGAATTTGAGATCCACCGTAGCCGCGGGCTCGAAAGGGGGAGCGGTCAAGGCCTGTAGAACCAAAGAAAGGTCCCAGGGAGGAACTGCTTGTTTTATAGGGGGCCTGAGAAGGAAAGTACCTTTAAGAAATGTTTTGCACAATTTGGCTGACATAAGAGGATTAGACTCTTGCCCAATGTGATAGTGAGAAATTGCCGCCAGTTGAACTTTGACTGTGGAACTGCTGGCACCTTCATGAAAGAGAGAGGTTAGAAAATCAAGCACTACAGGGAGAGGAACCGTGAAGGGATTTAGGCCTTGCCGCTCCCACACAGAGAAACGTTTCCATTTGCTTCGTAAACCTTTCTAGTGGATGGTTTATGAGCCGCCACCAAAATAGCCTTTACCGTGAAGAAATACCGGGAGTCCTTATCAAGAGTGGAACTGGAGCAGCCAAGCGGTCAGCTTCAGGTTGTCCAGGTTCGAGGAGGAATGCAGGATGGATGGGATATCAGATCCGAATGGGATCTAGAATCCAAGGAGGATTCACCGAGTGAGACCTTAGGAAGGGGAACCAGATCTGTCGAGGCCAGAATGGAGCAATGAGAATCATTCTGCAACCCACCCGAGAGGCTTTCTGAAGAACTTGCAGCATTAGAGGCAAGGGTGGATAGGCATACAGAAGACCGGGTGGCCAAGCATGCACCAGAGCGTCTCTTGGGGTACCTCCGGAGGAGGTATTAGAGCGAAAAACTGTCGCACTTGGTGTTTGAGGGAGAAGCAAAAGATCGCATGAAGGGGTTCCCACCGTGCGAATATGCGTTCCGCTACTTGACAATTGAGAGACCACTCGTAAGGGGTCAGAATGGTGCGACTGAGCTTGTCCGCTAGGATGTTGGACCGACCGGAATGTGCGTTGCTATGAGAAAGCGATTGGTGGAGATTGCCCATTCCCAAACTCTCATGGCCTCTCGACAAAGAGGGTAAGACCTTGTTCCCCCTTGCTTGTTGATGTACCAGACAACAGACATATTGTCCGATTGAATCGCAATTGTTCCCAAGGGAAGAAAGTCCTGAAGTGCTAGCAACGCTAAGAGCACTGCTCTCATCTCTAGAACATTGATATGCAGTAAGGTCTCTGAATCGCTCCACGTGCCTTGGACTGTCCGCCAAAGTGCCCCCCACCCGAGGCGGAGGCGTCCGTGGTCACCGTGGCGAGAGGGGAGAAGCACAAATGGACGCCTGTGGAGATCCGGGAGTGGAGCCACCACAAGAGGGACCGCTTGCAAGCCTTGCTGATCGCTATGGGATGATGCATGGGAGAGCAAGGTATGACCACTGTACTAAGAGCGTCCACTGTAGAATGCGATATTGAGCCTGGCAAGAGGAAGAAGTGCTATAGCCGGCCATGGACCCTAGAGCCCTCAGGACCAACTCCGCTGGAACAGAACTTGAATGGAGAATGGCCCGCACCTGGAGCTGCAGATTTAGAACCCTGTCCGCAGTGAGGAAGGCTCAGTAAACTCCTTGTGTCTAGTCTGGCCCCTATGAAATCTAAGAGCTGTGTGGGCCAGGTTGGACTTTTTGTATTTATTGTGATGCCCAGAAATGGAGCAAGATGGAGAAAGGAGTCTCGCCAAGAGAAGTAGATGCCTTGTCGGGCGGTAAGGAGCCAGTCGTCCAGGTAGGGAAAGACCTGCACCCCCTGAAGCCTCAGGTGGGCCGCTACCACTGGTAGTACTTTGGTAAACACCCTGGGGGCTGTGGTGAGACGAAAGGAAAGGACCCGAACTGGTAGTGACTGGCTCCCAGCCGGAAGCGGAGAAACCTCCTGGAGCGCCTGTCCATCAGGATGTGGTAGTACGCGTCCTGAGATCTATCGAGCACATCCAGTGATTTTCTCCCAGAAGGGGGAGAATAGATTGTAGAGTGACCATTCGGAATTTCTCTTTGGGGACTGCCAGATTCAAGAGAGAGAGGTCTAGGATTGGTCTTAGTTCCCCCGTCTTTTTTGGCACTAAAAAGAATCTCGAGTAGAACCCTGATCCGATCTGGTCTGGGGGAACGGGCTGGATGGCTCTTTTCTTTAGCAGATGGCCAATTTCTGCCAAAGCGGCCTCCCGTTGACCGGGTGGAACGTCTGGGAGGGACTTCAACTTTGGAAGGTGAAGGAACGGAATGCGATATCCCCTGGATATGATTTGGAGAACCCAGCGGTCCGATGTTATGGACCCCCATGCCGCTAGGTGCCCGAACGTCCCCGACTGCCCCCAGAGTAGAGCAGTCGCGGAACCCGTCAGGGTTGCTGCGCGGGCCGTTCAGAGAAAGGTTCCCTGGACCCGAAGTTTCTGGGAGCCCCTCTGCCTCTAGGGCGGCGTCCTCCCTGTCCTCCTCTGCCACGGAAGGACTGGTTGTCCGGAGCAGGCTGGGACTGCTGCGACTTCGGAACCACATCTTCTTCTGACCCTTTTGGTTCCTAGAATAGGGCCTCTGGGGTGCAGAGAAGCGGATTCCGACGGCAGACAGCGTCTTCCGTCCTTCGCTCTGGGTCAACGCCTCGCGAACGGTCTTGCCAAACAGAGCAGAACCATCAAAGGGGGCGTTAAACGACGCCTTGAAGGGCTCAGAAAAATGCAGTGACGGAGCCAGGCCTGACGTCTAGTGACCAGTCCTGTCCTCGCAGCTCTAGCGCGCCTCCGTTGCATGGGAGAGTAGCCGCATAGAAGTATTTGTGACTGACCTAAGAGTGGCCATTTTGGTGGAGTGCAGAACTCTGTCCTCCTCCGAAATGGACTCAGGGGATGCAGCGTATTCTTAATAAGATCTCGCTGCATCCGAATGACATGTGCCAAATAGTTCAGCGCCCTTACCGAGAAGGTCGCTGAACTGAACATCCGCTTCCCCAAGCGGTCCATCATCCGAGACTCCTTGCTCGGTGGGTGGACTGAGGGACTCTCCTGAGCCAGTTCCCTCTTTGTGGCCGCCATCAACATGGCATCTACGGAGGCCCCTTACTCCAATGGGTCCTGTCGGAGGGCGGGCTAAGGATCCTATCGGTCTTTTGGGAATTGGCTCCACAGTGACCGGTCCCTTCCACGCCCTGGTGGTAGTAAGGTCCACCAGGGGTCGGCAGGGGACACCCAAGAGGTAGACGGGCCCGTTTGAATGCCTCCAAGAACACGGACTCGTCCGAGGAAGACTTGGGGCAGACCACCCCCTTAATACGGAGTATTTCCATGATGTCTCCGAAGGAGACATCCTCGGGGTGACCGTGGGGAGCCTTCCCTTCCTCCAAGTCCGTGTCTTCAGTGAGAGACTCGGGGAGTCAATGTGCCTCCTTTGCACGTATGCTTGAGGGGCCTCCTCTGGGGGCTGTCAGAGGAGTCCTCAGCAGCAATTTGCTCCATGGGAGCAACTTGGGGCACAGAAACGGGCTGTCCCAGGGCCGGATGGTGGAAGCCTGGCCCAGTGCAGAGGGAGCGGGACGGAGCCGAAGCAAGTGCCGGGGTCCGAGACCCTCAACAGAGCCCTCTCCACAACATCAAAAGCCGAAGGGATCCGACCTCGACCAAAGGATCCGACAATCGGCTCCCTCGATCCGAGGTGGATCGGAGCCGGCGCCGGCACTCGGATCCGGCGACAGTGCGCTCCGACACAGACGGGCGCCGAAGGAGCACTGATCCCCGGATCCGGCTCGGATCCAGGCTCCGAGATCGGGTCCGACGCACTCGAGGCAGGGTCGGATCCGGTACCAAGTACTATCGGCTCCGACCTTCCCCCGGCCCGGCTGCTCGGCTCCAGTTGCTCCGAACCCGGATAGCGGGTCGGAGAAGGAGCAATAGGCCTAAAAGGTGTTGAGCTCCCCAGGGGGAGGCAAGAGCACTCCCATCTGCATCTGGGCCTGGATGAACCTTCTCATCATCCGTCCAGATCTGCATCAGAAAGGCTATGGGTAGATCTCGACGAGGCTACCGAGGTAGGCCTGGAATGCCTCCTCGATAGCCTCGACGGAGATCGGGTCTCCTCCTCCTCAGGACCCGGTGAAAAGCACTCGGGGGACCGGAGCCGAAGGAGGAGACCGACCGACAACGGAGCCGGGGAGAAGCCGCTTGGCTGGCGGGCCAAACAGAGGTCTCGCCCGCCAGGTGCTTCTCCTCCGTCCTTTGCTGCAGCCCTCTCCTCTCCAGAAGCGGGAGTTTGAGTCCCAGGAGCAGGAGGGGGCGCCACAGGGGGAACAACTGAAGCCACAGCAGTCCCCGAAGGAGCGGAGGCCGGAGCCGAGTCAGGCGGCAAAAGGCCCGCCAAGACAAGCTTGGACCTCCGCTCCTTAAGTGCCCTGGGGTTGAACCCTGCACAAATGGAGCATCCAGATGTGAGGTGTTCAACCCCCAGGCACCTAACACACCGAGTGTGGCCATCAGCCGGTGACAGCTTGTTGCCACACTCGGTGCATTTAGAGAAGATAGATTTTGGCTGTTCAGCCATAATCTATAACAAAAAACCTAAAGTTACAGAAGTAACTTAAACACAAGAGAAACACACAGGCCTACACACACACTCTACGCACAGCGAGGGGAGGGAATAAAAATTATTACTTTAACTTAAGAAACTGAAAACAGTCTATAATAAAAGGAAACCTACTACTTTCACACAAATTTAATCAAAGAATCAAAAAATGTTCTATTTTCAACAAGAAAAAAGTTCACTTAGCTGAGAGCTATGTACCCACATCCAGTTACCAGCGCGGCAAACAAGATCTGAGGTCATGAGGGTAGAGCAGGGCATTATGGGTGAGGGGAGGAGCTGAGAGCTTGGATCCATAGCTGGAAAACCATGCCGGTTCGGATCCGATATCGGATCCATAACCCACAGGTTGCAGACAAATGAATATCCTACTTCAGATCCACATTTTCCCATCCTTTTGACTCTTGGGATAGAGTCTAGAAGGAGTGGACAAACAGACTCCCACGGCAGAGAGAGTCTTCCCTTCTTGTTCACAGTGGGTAAGCATTTCTTTGCCTTTAGGCCTGAGCAAGGACGAGCCATCAAAAGGGGTATTGACAAAGGATGACTTGAAGGGTTCTGCAAAATTACATACGTGCATTCAGGAATGACGTTTGAGGGCAATTACGGAACCCACTGACCTACTCGCTTCATGGCTGCATAGGATACAAGACGCATGGACGAGTTAACCACTGAGTTGAGGGTAGCAAGCTGGGAGGATACTTTATCTGCTACCCCTGCAGCTACTGTACCCTGCAGAGTATCTCCAAGCTCCTTTAGGAGATCTTGCTGCAGTCTCATGAAATGCGTAAGGTAGTTCAGTGACTTAAGGGTAAAGGCCGCTGATGAAAACATGCACTTTCTGTACCTGTCCATCGTATGCGACTCCTTATTCGGGGGATGGACAGATGTTGAAGTTTCCAACAAATCCTTTTTAGTGGCCAGCCTCACCACCATAGCATCCACAGGCACTCCTTTGGTCAAAAATTTTTTGTCTGTAGATGCAGTAATGAATTTATTGGGCCTCCTAGGGACGGGTTCCACTGAATCTGGAGCCTCCCATGCCTTTCGACAAACTAAGTCCATGAGCTCATCGAAAGACGAAGATACCCAGGTGGATGAAGGTCGAGATCCGAAAGCCTTCAGGTATATGGACTCCTCATCAGAAGGGTTGATGGGATTCCAGCCTCCTCTCTGTTTTAGGATCTCTAGGATTTCCGCAAAGGAGACATTCTCAGAGGGTGACCTTGGGGACCCTTCTGACTCCTTGAGGTCCATATCCGATGTGACTGACTCATCCTGGGAGTCAATATGCTTTCTCTTGCATAGTTTCTTCCTAAGGACTTCCTCAGTGGGACACTCCATGGAGGTTTCAGAAGATAGGGTCTCACCCGATGGGGGATCCTGAGGCTTAGGATCTCTACACTTTTGAGGAATTGCCTGTGCGGAGAGAGACACTGGAGCTTTTGGGGGCGGAATGGGTGGATCTGGTAGTGAGGATGTCTCTGGTGACAGGGCTCTCCTCATGTCTGCGAAGGCCCCCTTCCCATGGTGTGAGAGAACGTCCGGCTCCGAGGAGTTGGGCAATACTCCCGGCATCACAGGGGTGGATCCAAAGCCAAGGTAGGAGCTGAGCTCACCTAAACCGAGGCCCTGAGAGGCAAGTTCAGAACCGAAAAGGCTTCGGTTAGACTGTTCCCCCCCTGGACCCAACAGGTGAGTATCCACTCCTAGACATCTCAGATGGTATCAAGGCAGTCAGAGAAGTCAGCCCCAAAGAAGCTAAAAGGGTTCTTAGTTCTGATGGCTCCACCACTACAAGTTCCAAGCATTCCGGCTCTGAAACCACCTCTGGGGTCGGAGGAGGAACCGAAGTCAAGGAAATGGTTCCAGTTGGCTCCAAGCTTCTTGGAGTCGGATCCGATAAATGTCTGGCCAGTGCCGGTGTTTTAAGCAATTTCTGCATCAAGCAATCCATATCGACATCTGATAAGCTTCTGGAGGATCAAGGGGATGGCGCTGATACTGTAGATTGTAATATAGGAGACCTGAGAGTCAGTGATATCGGCTCCAATACCAGAGAGCGGCTCCAAACTTGAACTGCTCTCAGTTCCGATAAGGGTGGAGCCGAGGCAGCAGGTCTCGTGTCAGATTTTTGAGTATCTGTAGGAGACATCCTAGGAAGCTTTGTGGATGGCTCCGACTTGCTTGAAGCAGAGGAAGACCTCTTAGAACTTTTTTCACCAGCCAAGGTAGATTTTGGTGGACTTTGACCCTCTTCTATGGCTTCGTGAAAGGACGATTTTATCATGCCCCTCAAAATCAATTTGTTCTTTCTTTCTTGGAGGACCCTAGAACTAAAAGCATGACAAATCGAGCAAGATTCTTGTAAGCGGAGTGGTCCCAGACAGTAGACACACTCCAAATGTCCATCAGTAAGGGACATTTTCTTGGCACATTTTGGGCATTTTTTAAACCCCGAAGGTTTCTGATCTTTCTGCTCCTTCTGCTTTGACATTATGTCCTAACACACACTCAATAATAACCCTCTAACTAAAATGGGTTAAAGGCCCTCTAACTTAAACAAGCCTTCTGCAAATTACACTTTCACACGAAGACAATAACAGGAAACTCTTATTGATAAAGATTTACCACAGAAGTATTGCAACTATTTCAACTATTTACTACTTAACTAACCACACACTACTGAATATATATAATGAGGCACACCACCGACTATTCTAAACCAAATGTCAAAGGCACTACAAACTCTTATGTTTCAAAGTTTACCACAGAACTATTTTAAGTATCTAAATAACCACACAATTGTGTCTATATAAATAAGAAGGTACACCAAAACAACTATTGTAATCTAAGTATCAAAAAATCCTACAATTTTAACAGGAATAGGGATTATAAAGGCCAAAAGAAAGAAGGCCTGACACACACACTAACTATTAATCTATTAAACTATTAATCTAACAGGAAGGATTCCAAAAAAAACTTAGCAAAAGCTCAAAAAACGAGCGTTTATATATATATTTATCTAACACTAACACTACAACTAGGAAAAAAGGGGAATTATATAAATTCACTTAGCCAGAGCTGGTAACAACCCAGTCTGTTTCAGCAGCAAACAAAATCTGAGGAAGGCACTGGAGCATCATGGGATAGGGATGGAGCCACGAGATAGTTTCAGACCTCGAGCTTTAGTAAGCAGCCGAGTCAGAACCGAGGATCGGTTCCAAACCCATCAGTAAAGAATGAAGATGAGATAGGACAACTTCACATTGTGTTTTTGCAAGGGGCATACCGCCTGCTCCCCCATGTAGGAATTGTGTCCCTACACCCCCTGTATCTTAAATATACCAACTCTGAGACTGTGCAATGCTGGAAAAAGGTGAAAATTCCACTACCTCTTATATTTATTGATCTTGCAAATATATCAGCCTCTCACTTATTCTTTTTGAAATACATTCCACACAATGAGTTTACTCATAACAGAATGCATTCAAAAAGAATGACATTTGGCCAGATGTGGTGTTTTCAGTTAGACACTGACAATGTTCCTTCACACTAGGGTAGAGGCATCTATGGTGACGGCTACTAGTTGGGCTGAAATCTGAACTGAGACTTACTGTCACACACATGTGACCACTTTTGACGTGCCTTACTTTTCGGCTTTAACCTAATGAAAGAATGCATTTGAGACTTGTAGCTATTGTACTCTTAGTGTCCACTGGAGTACACTCATACAGAATTTTGCAAAAGGTATAATTGGAATTACCAGTGCCATCAGCCCCAGTTAGGCAAATAATGACTGTGGAATATGGCAGTTGAATGAGTTGAGAGATTAGTTCCTGGAGAGATAAGGCACTGTCTGGAGCTAAATAAGCTATGCATGAAACTGTGTCCAGTCTGCAGTGTAAGTGTGTGATCAACTGAGATGGTGCCATCTGAGTGTTTGAAGTGTCTCCTATTATCACTAGGCAGAGATTATCATTTCAGTGAGGGAGCAACTGGACACCAGTCATCCCGAAAGAGGAACATTTTCACTACTTCCAAGCTCTGGTTCACTGGAACTACAGACCTATATCTGGTGAACACCACTAGCACTGAAGTGAAATCTAGTGGGGGATATCTGAACTGGTAGAAACTGGGTCCTGCCTGGAAACACAGACCCCCCCCCCGATATTTCTATATGGAAGTAGGCATTGTAGACATGCAAACCACACATCCAGTCTCCTTCTGACAAGCAAGAAATGACAGGCTACAACACAACCATCCAAAAGTTTTCTTATGTAACAAATGCTGGAATAAACCTCTTTAGGCCACTTATGTCCAAGATAGGAGGAGGGCCTTCATTTGCTTTGGTAACAAAAATGATCCTTGAGTAATATCCCAGACTTTTTTGGTCTGATGAGACCTCTTAGATGGCTGTTTTCCTTAGAAGGCTAAAGACTTCTTTTCTTGTTGTACTTTTCTTATGAGTGGAAGATTAGGCAAGGGTAAGGAATGGGGCCATTTATAGGACTGTATACCCTCTGGATATTACTGTCCTTGTCCACTTGTCTTGTGATGGACAGCCACACAGGGAGATGGAGAGACAGATAGCTCCCAACTGCCTCCACAGTGGGACAGTTAGCTAAGACCTATGTTGCTTCCAGCCCACCCCATGAATGAACCACATTTTCTAAGATGCTACCAGTACCCATTTCTTTGGAGGATAACTGTCTTCTAAATGTCTGGTTTTGTTTCCTTTGGTCATGATTAAGCCATAACTAGCACTGGTTCCATTGCTTCTTGGAAAAGGGGAAGGAGAAAATTTGACATTTTGCACCAACAGAAGTGAGAGATTTGCATCCTTCTATATGTTCCGCAGGTGGCCTTTCACAACAAGGCCTATATACATGGTGCCCTAAAGGGTAAGCTCAAAAAAGTCAACTTGATATATTCAACAAAGACAGTAACCCAAAGCCAGGTGTATTGGCAGATAACAATTTCAGTACTTGTATCTCAGACAGAACCTTCAGCAGAAACGTATCTCAGTCTCATTGTGAGGTCTCAAACTAGCACGACAGTTGTTAATTAGGACTGCAACTTCTGTTTTAACCATCCATCTGGAAAATGGTCCGGCTGCTACTGCATTTCAACAATCATCTCTCACTGGAACAGAATGAGGAGGATGCATTAGCATATTCCACAAACAGATCTACTGTCCTAGATTTTTTTTTGGGGGGGGGTGGACAGAGTATAAACCTTTTAAAGGGCTGCTACTGCAACAACTAAATCAGTCTTCAGTCTCTAACCAGCAGTTCCTATTTGTAGTGGATGGGAGGGTCCTGTCTTTCTTCCTGGGTATGGACACCAAAACAGGGTTGACCCATGTCATACTGGTGACTAATCTGAGCATCCTTACTACTGGAAGGACTACCTAGGAAGATGGGAAGTCTGAAAAGCCTTTTGCAGTGTACTCTGCTTAGAGAATACTGAGTCTAAGCTCTATCATTTTGTAAGATCTCCCTAAACTTGTGGTCATTGGGGAGAGGTGGTAGACAATCTGTATCCTGCTCGTTGTTTACACCAGGTGTAGGTGACTTAATGGACAAGTCAATGTGCTTCTTCCTGTACATGTGATTTTTAGCTATCTTTGGAGGTGATGGATGTAGGGAAGATAAAGAAGTACAAATATGCAGCAATGCAGAGAAGCACTGCAGAGGTTCTTGGGACCTGCTGCTGCTGAGAAACAGAAGAACCAGGGACTCAGTTAAAGAATGGCCTGCTGTCTGAAAGGTAAACATAATCGATGTGACAGCTGACAAATGTGACAAATGCAGAGATGTCTGCAGTGCGGGTGCCAACATCAGTGCCCACTTCTCAGGGCATTCAAGCTAATTGCTGAAAGGCTACTCTGGTAGAGATCAGCACTGGCACCAAATGCCCAGCACTGAGGTTAGTTCTTAATGTTAAACCCAAGTATTTGGACCAACAAGACTACCAATATCAGTAGTGTTGATATTGAATGCATAGACATCAACAGATCAATTGACTGACCCACTGAAACCAAAAATTGTAGTCTAGAGCCTAGGATACCAGTTATCATAAAAAAATCTCCACTTTGCTGGACACCTCGATACTAAAATTGTAACACACATTAATGAGAAAAACCTGGATGATGTAATAGAGAAAGGGAAACAAAGAAAAGGTCTCTATTCACCATGGATTCAGTAGGAGATGAAGTCATAGACATCTTTAGCTTTTGCTGAGCAGTGAGATCACTTTCACAAACTTACAGAAAAACTCAGGAGAAAGTAAAGAAGGTCATGTTGAAGTTGGTTTACAGGCAAGGATTCATGGAACTTCTTTATCTGCTAATGAATTCAAGCCAGGAAACAGTCTATTTAACTGAGTTACTTCTCACTTAAAATCACAATAGGCACAAAACTATTGAGTACTTTGTTTATAGGTTGCTGACCTGGACAGGAACTTCTATACTTTTCAGACTTCAGCTTTGTTTTCTCTTCTGAGACTTAGGAGAATCAGAGATAACAGTTAATGTGGTTTGCTCTATGACCAAGGTCAAAGGCCTCAGCTCCAACACCTATTTTGGCTTCAGGTAGTACGGACCATGGCTGAGAGTGACTTCTCATCCAGGAAAAAAATCCATTTGTTTCTTTGTAACTGAAGAATACTGGAGGTGAGAAACAGGAAAGTATACCCTCTGGATTTTATTGTTCTTATCCACTTACCTTGCGATGACCAGCCACACAGGGAATTGGAGGGACAGACAGCCCCAACTTCCTCCAGAGTGGGGACAGTCGAAAAAGGTCTCAAGGAGTTTGTTACTATCCCTTGTTAGCCCCCTCTACCAAAAGGAAGACTGGATTCTTATATCTAGTTCAGTCTGTTTCTTTGTTCATGAAGAGACCAGAAAATGTCACATTAACTGACATTATGCTTTTCTGCCAGACAAGAGAGACATTGGTCATGTTTATTTTGAGGTGGAATTTTGTTTCCACACTGTGTTTCATTTCTATACAATACACGCCAATGCAGTCACAACAGCAATTTAATGTCAAAGCAGCCAACATTAGCAACAAGATTTTTTTTAATAATAATAATAATAATAATAACAATGCATATAGAAGGCTGTGAAAGGCAACAGAGTCCAAAATCAGGAGGGGAGGGGAATAAAAATGTCTGTAGGTTTATGGAAAGTCTCCAAAAAATCAAGAAAAGTAGCCTACTAATTTTAAAATGTTTGAATAAGAAGCAGAAAAGGAGTTGAGCCAAAATAAGAAAATCAGTTTAAACCTAAAGAAATGTTACCACAGAACAACAGAAGTAGCCTAGGGCATTTCTCTGATGCATTTATGCTGAAGCATCTCAAAACAGATCAGGAAAGTAAGGTCCCCAGGTACACCATTTTGAGTAAAGCAGATGAACTTACTAACCTTGGAAAGTTTCAGATGCTAAGCTGTCTGAAGGTATTAGTACTCCTGTTAATCAGGATGGACCTCCTTATACTAAGTTGTCTATTATGATAATCTTGATTGGCCTTCCATAATTATTAGCGTCTTTGATAAGGTGCTAGATTCAGAGGACTACACCATCATTAGAATGCATTAACTTGAAACAAGTATTTCATTACAAAAATATTGATATATTTTGATTATTCAGTTTCCTAAGATCATCAAGTTGACTAATACAAGTGAAGATGTTATCAGTGCAATGAAAGTTATATTTGTAAGGCATGTTCTCTTTGTTATAGCTGTGTCAAACAATGGTCCTTAATATACAAGTACAGAACTCAACTTGTTTTCACATAAATGGGAGTTTCAGCAATTATTTACAGTCCTAATTATGTACAGTCAGATTGTTAAGTTCAAAGTGTATTACATTCCATAAAGCACTTAATGAAGAACTGACAGGGTGTTATCAGTCACTGTCACATTGCTTTATTAGAACACAAAAATACTTCCTGCAAGGTGTTCACCTGTTACCTGTGCAGTTATTGATGTATCATAGACTGAAAGGCATGATTCTAGCACCTAGTTTATTGCAGATGCCTGAGAATTACGTTCGTGTATCTAAAGAGTGTTGGTCAAGAAAAAAGTTCTGATATAACCATTAAACCAAACTCAGTGAGCTAAAGGAAGGAAATAAGGTGTGAATTTAGCAGCTGTCATGAAAAGTAACCACAACCAGATTTGTGGACAAGTGAACAGTTGAAATTTGTTGTGATAACTTCAGATGGCAAAATGCAAGAAGAAACAGGAGATATCTGTTCAGGATGAATAATGAGTCTTAGAGTGACTGTCAAGGGCCAGACACTTTGTCCAAATACTTCTTCAGTTGGACTTGGTATTGTCTATGGAGGTTACCAGTGAAGTGTCCAGAAGTACGTCAAAACAAAAAACAACAGAACTATTATCAGAATCTGACTCATCAAAAGACGAGAGTTCAAGTCCATTTTCAGGTGTAAATATCAACAATAGGTCTGTGGCCCCAACTAAAAGCCACTCAAAATGTGGAAGAGTTTGAAACTGCCCCAGTATAAAACTGACAATTTATGAACTGACAGAAAAAAAAAAGATGCTTAATGCTGCTGAAATATTAAAACATCTCCTAGTCATCAGTGCAAAAAATAGTATGAAAATGTATATTTGTGTAAGAAAAAAAAATAAACAATGTATATATTTGATGATCTGCAATATATAGTATGACACTGGGCATCTTTCTCTGTAGTTATTGTATAAATCCACTACATTGCCAGTGTTCATCCTAAGAATGACCTTTGAACTTGCCAAGCATAATGCCTTTTTCTAATGATCTTTCTGTTTGCATGATATATCATTTGTGCTTCCATGCAATATTTAGGTTTTATTTCCTCCAATAAGACAGGAAAATATACTAATGACTAACTTAAAATACAGTCTCTGAAAAAGGGTGAATATACCATATAGTACTTTTTCTTTAAGCGTTTATTGCCTTTTACAACTTCAAAATATTAACAGGCACTGAATCATGTGGTCAGATACCTTTGCATAGTCTGGCATGTAACGTCTAAGACCTGTAGCACAGGACCTTGTGTCCATCCCTTATTTTATATTTCAAGAATCCAAACATTACACAGGGAGAACTCACCTTCCATGGGTGGGTGGATTTACCTCCTCATAAATAACTTATTTGGTGAAATTCAGTTTTCAGTGAAATGCCGTTTGGTCATTAAGTATCAACTGAATGATCTTTGAGGAATTGGGTAACAAACGAGAGAACTCATGTTCTTTTTATCAACACTTCATGGAGACAGTCCATACCCGAGGCACAGTGGAATTAAACCCTTCCTGTGCCCCAGTCAGCCTGGGTTCAACTAGTAGTATGGACATTGGAGGGACCAGACAGGAGGATGGGATGAGTGTCTGACCATGGCTTGCCCATCCTGGGGAGAATTGAGGCTGCATAGGCTTACTGAAATAGCAGCATTAAGAGCCAGGTGAGCTCCTCTTTGCAAGTGGTGTAACACTTGGTCAGGATGTTGTCCATGTGCAGAAAACCCTCTATACTTCCTGTAGGAAGCAACTGTGGGGCTTGCAACACTGCCACAGGGTAGGAGGGGGTTACAGCACACTCCCTGGTAGCAGTGTGACATTGCACTAGTGTTCTTGATATCCTAACCCACCCTGGACATGGGTTGGATTGAGTCTTGGGGGTTGACTAATGCGGATCCAGTAGAGATGAGGAATGGGTGGATATGTATGCATTAAGCTATAGGTCCCATTTAAAATCATGACACCCCCTGCCACTATATGTTGGTGTAACGAAATCTGGAGCAAAACAGTGATACTGGAGTTTTGCCCAGAGAAGAAAAGAGATATATCCACTGAGAAACTCAAATATGGGTAATGCTTTACAGCAGTATATCCACTGGGAAACCCATATATAGATTATGCTTTAAAGTATTGCTTTCATTAGGTGTCTTTAATCTATTAAGTAAGTCTGTTTGTTATGGCAGCTTGCCAACTATCTTGATTGGTGAGGCGGACAAACTATGCATAGTCGCTTGCTTCTTAGTGGCCCAGAACCAAAGAATCTTTCTTTTTCCGCAGTACTACTAGAAAGACAGTACCCTCATTATTTACAGATATACCATTTTGTAACTGAATTATTCAAAAACATCTGCACATGTCCTGGTTTTAGACAGAGCAACTGTTCTCATTTCTTTTATGCCAATGTCGTTCTGGGAGACCAGAGCAAATGAACACAAAAATTAGTAATTCAGAATTCTTCATACTCTTTCCCTGATTGTCTTTTGGGGACCACATCAGCAGAGTAGTTCAAGCAACCTTTGAACTAATAACAACAATAAGCATGTTGGTCACATCTGATACTGTTACCATAACAAATATAGCAATTCTTCCTAATAAAACACCACTAGAACTGGAGCCAAGAAACACTAGTACTAAGGTGCAAAAAAAAAAAAAAAAATTCCAACTGGAAGGCTATAAAAATCTGTCTTCTTTCTAAATTTTCCTATCTGTTCCCTTCCCAAGACAGACAGCATGTATCCAATTTCTTAAGCGCTACAGAACAAGTTATGAAGTAAGGGCACTGCATTGTTATCACGACAATAAGGAAAAGGCACAGTTTTGTATAAAGTAGATCTGCACCTCAAGAAGAGGTCTAAGAGGGGGAAAGATCATTAACAATCCCTTCTTCTTTCTTTTATTAATTTGTTGGAAATGGCAGTGAATCCTACACAAATTTAAATCTTGTTCAAGCCCTCATTTTCTTATGGCTACTGCTATTAGTAGTTAAAGGTGGGATGACACCAACAAGTATTCAGAGAGAGTGTACAAAGGAAGACAGCTAGACCAGACAACCTGCCTTAAAATGGACTGAGTCACTCAGAAATCTGCAAGGAACTTCCCCCACTCAAAGTATCACCCTGACTCAGATGAAGAATCTCCCTCCAAGATTTGTTACACCTAAACTGCGGGACTTTTCACAAGATAAATTAATTTCTTTGTCAATATTATGGAGAAAATCTTATATAATTCCATATATTTAAATAATGAATAAAAAGAGGAAGAGGAACAATTCCCATATGGTATTAGTGAGGGCAGGAACCATGAAAAGTGATGAAATGAGAGAAAAGGAAAACATATTTTAGATCATGGAAGCACAATGATGTGTACCAAAAGATACTAAAATGTCAAATGAGAATCATGGAGCTCATGTTAACTGATTGCAAGGCACTCTATCACAGTCTCTGTTCAGTCATACACATCAAGGCAGTGCTCTCATCAAGGCTACATATACAGCTAGCATACCAACAGAAGAAGTGCACTTGGAATCAGATACAGAAACATCTAAAAGTGTGAAGGTAGTATTTCATTGCTAATAATAAACTTAACCAGACACAGTTACTTACTGCAACACTAAAAGAAACTGTTAACAGGTCTTGATTTATTTACAATTTGTTTCCCTCATATAACAATAAATATAAATAAATTTACAAATATTAATACTGTCTAACACAAATAATAAAAGCACTATACAAAAGTATCTATTCGGTAACTAATTTTTTTGAAAGCAGTAATAGAAAATCTGTTTTTCTACAATATGCACTGAACAATGCACTTGAATCCTTTACCACAGAAAAGTAATTATTCTGTAATAATCCTAAAACTGGTCTCTGACATTTTTAAGTTTGTGATGCCATGATTTTCATTGACAGGCATCTTTATGCACAACATCAGAAACAGATCCAATTACCTGATCACCGACAGCGAAGTTGAGAAGGTTTCATTAGATTGCTAGATACTGATATGGCACATTGTTAGAAACGTATTCGTGTTCTGAACAAGTAATGCTTTCTCCTGGACTCCCCAAGATAATCTCTGTTTCGCAATAAGCAAAATGGATATTAAAAGTATGAAGACATTTTAGTGAGGAGTATCTGAGTATATTTTGGCAGACTAATTACTTGCATGAAGAACAACTAATTTTGTTACAACAGAAGATAAAACATTTGGATGTCAAACTGTGAAATACAACACTTTTTTATGAACAAAATGTCCAGGTTAAACAGACAAGAACCAACTAACATTTGGCTGTTAATAAACTGTGAAATATGAGGGAGGTTGGCATAATGGTTAAGGTGTTTACCCTGAAGACACAATGTACAGGATTTGATTCTCACATAGGGTAAATGACTAGGCTTAAACTGGCCCACAAGGACAGTTAACCTAGTTCATAGGCTCATATGTGTTTACTAGACTAACAACCACAAAGACCGTTTTAAGCTTAGCCATGCATCCCAAATCTCGCACAAGTTCTGATACCCTTGAAAATTGTAAGCAGAGGTTTGGGAGATGAAACATTTACAAGCAGGGGCCTGGGAGATGAATCATTTACTGGTTACCTGTGTCCATTAAAGACAAAGGTGCCAAACCAAGGATGAATTTCCTGTTCCCCATCTAATTGTCCAAGTTGCACCTGAATTGGGTTAGGGAGGAACTCTGATTCACATAGATGGGGAGTCTTTTCCATATACAGGGTAGTCTCTGGGATACATACATGTCTCTCCAGCAGGTCCTATTTATATCACAGGCAAGGTTTAAGTCTTTAGATCAGGTAATTCTGGTGCTGTCTGTTTTGTCGATATGCAGGAGGTCCATCATAGTGGGATCTGACAATGCCCTATATGCCAGACATAGATCTCCCCTCAAAAGCCTGTAGGAGACAAGAGTACAGAGATAGGGCCTTGAGGCGGTCTGCATAGGACATTTTGCTTATGCCCTGTATTCTTTTAGTGAAGAACCTCTGTGGACAATCCAATTTGTGGATATGCCTGGTTAGGTACATACCAAAGGAGTCATTGTACTCAATGATATGTCTGATGAATGCCGAATATAGTGGAACAATGACTTCCTTGGACCTAGATGCCATACCTTTGTTTATAAGTTGCCCAACATAGAATGATTTCCTCACTACTGTAGACATGTGATGGTCAAAGGCTAGATTACTATCTATGTGTGTCCCTAAGTCCTTGACTACTGGGTCAACTCTAAGGGGTGTGTTGACAATATGATAATTACCAGGGGTGGATGACTTCCCAAAGGATACTATTATGCATTTCTTGGCATTTTGTTTTAGCTCATGGCTCTGATACCAGTTGCTTGTCTGTGTCAGCCCCCTCCTGGAGAACATTTGTGTCAGTGGGGGATTCAATGACACAGCTCCTAATTTGCAATCATCTGCAAATTCAGTCAGCCAGAGACCATTAAATCTATGAACAAAATGCTGTCCATGTTAAACAGATGAACCAGGAGTGAATATTCGAGGTACAGAGTTGCATGTTTCATGCTTATTCGATAGCATATACTAAAAGAGAGATCATGACATCACAAGTTTCAGGGTAAATTACTGCAGGGCCTTGAACTCTTAAAATGAAAAATGTAGCAGCAGAGCAGATGGGTGACCAGTGTTGCTGTTTACCTCTTCAACCAAACTATGTTGTTAGCTGTAAGTTAAAATACTAAGTTACTGAAACTGGCATATCAATTTGCAACAAACTAATTACTGACATAATGTAGAATTTCAAGTCATTGGTGGTGCAGACTATATTTCGACAATCTTGTCACTTCACAATGAAGTTTGCCTAAAAGTCTATTGGGAAAATTGCGTATTTTCTTGCAAATATCCTATACCATTAGAAACATTTCAGCTTTAGGTTCTCAAGTAGAAAAAATACTTTACATGACAGCATTCTGTATAATTACCTTCTCTGTGTTTACAAAATAAAGAAGTTATTTAAAAATGATACATTTCTGTTGGGTTAATTAATCAAAATAACAGCATTAGAGAAAGCTTTTTAAAAAATTTATTTTGATGTTGAATCTTCTTGATCCTGTTTTGAAATGTATATATGTTTGTTCTATGCAAGAAAGTTTTCAAGTAATTGTTTCATTTACTTCTTCGGGCTCAGCTGCCAGCAGTTAATTAGTGCCAACGAGATTCCTGAATGGCTGCGTCATGTTAAAGTAGAGCTATGGGTTTGTTACCCTGTGAGTTTATGTACTGTGAAGCAACATTGTCCAATGGAGCATAAGTAGTATACAGGCCTGTGACCTGGAAGTCTGAGAAAGACTGACCACTAGCACTGGAGACAGGAGTAAGACCAGCAGTGCCAAGGTCACAGTCTGAAAGTCCGAGTGGGGAGTTACTAAAAGCACCTAAAGCATCTAGGCTGAAACTCTCATCTTTCATTTCATCCCACAGATTCCCTAAAGGAAGCAGAGAACAGACATTAATTACAGTATCAAAATGCCTTTTGAAAAAAACACATTTCCTGCATAGTCATTAGAAAAGATAAGCTGCACATGTAATACAAAATAGTGCACTTGACGATTTTGAAATATATGGAATGTTACATTTGTTGTTCTCTACAGTGTACACCTGAATGATTGTAGACTTGTTTCATTAAATTAAATGAAAATACTACCTTAAGATCTTTCGGATAATCTTCAGCAGTCACACCTCACACTATGGTACTAACACATAAGTGGAATTCAAACTTTAAAGCAAGTTCAATAGCCCAGCACTAAAACAAGTGCCACAAATGTGCAGCAATGTGACACACTGTGTAATCATCCATATTTATTATAAAAAACAAACATATATAATCCTCAACCAGCGGGCATACCACACACTTGCACACACACTCACACCTACGGTCAATTTAGAGTGTTCAATTCACCTGCTTCATGTCTTTAGGATGTGGGAGGAAACCAGACCGCCCGGAGAATACCCATGCGAACACAGGGAGGACATGCAGACTCCGCACAGAAGGCACCCCAGCTGAGAATCGAACAGGAGAGCCTCTTGCTGTAAGGCAACAATGCTAACCACTGCACCACTGCATTGCCCATATATAGAATACAAATTATACTATATAAAGGAGATTGAGTCTTTGTTGTTTGGCCCAAAGGCAGCTGCAACCCCTCTGCCAAGGAATCCCAGTCTACTTTAAAAGTCTTATCTATCTTAGTTCCATATTTTATTAAATCAACAGAAAAAAAGGTGTATCCTCTCCCACACCCCTGCAACTCTGAATCTATACCTACTCCACGCCTGCTCATCTTTCAGTAAAAGGAATTACTCACTTATCCCTCACCACTCAGCACCTTTAGGTTAGTATCTAACACAGAGGACACAGTGTTAAGTGTTTGACAATACTTTAGTTGATAAATTTGCCAAAATGAAATGCAGTGCTACCCTTTATCTTCTTAACCCCTGAGAAGGCCCCCAAACTATTATCCTCTGTTCTCTATTATCTGACCCTCTGTCCATCTAGACAATTGGATACCCACATCCAGTTCACTCAATTTTGTTAGAAGCCTGCAGTGTCTGACTGGCTTTAATGCATTTCTGGGATTTATTCATTTTTTTGTTGTCCATTTTGGTCCCCATTTAGATAGATCATATTCTCATGGTTACCTTTGTTTACCTCCCTACTAATTTAATTACAGAACTAGAGCAGTGTAGCCTGCAGTGGTGCAGCGGTTAACGTTGTCACCTCACAGCAAGAGATTCTCCCATTCGATTCTTGGCTGGAGCGCCTTCTGTGTGGAGTCTGCATGTCCTCCCCGTGGTCAAGTGGCATTTAAAGACATGCAGGTAGGTGCGTGTGTGAATGGGTGCACCTTTTTTGAAGGTTTGACATTGGGCTGGCAACTCAGCACCATAAAAATCCACTCCCAATCATTAGCGGACCGGAGTTCAGCCGTGGCGACCCATAACCGGGAAAAGCCAAAAGAAAAGAAAATCAGGTTAATCTGATAGGATACACAAATTTAGAGAAGAAATATCCTGTAGCAAATGCATACAGAGTCTACTGGCAAAACACATTCTTTTTCTTCTTCTTTTGGCTTTTCCCGGTTAGGGGTCGCCACAGCGGATCACCTGTCTGCTCATGATTGGCAGTAGAGTTTTTACGGTGTTGAGTTGCCAGCCCGGCACCCAACCTTCCATGGAAGGCACACACACACACACACACACACACACACACACACACACACACACACACACACACACACACACACACACACTCATGCCTAAGGCCAATTTAGAGTGTCCAATCCACCTACAGCATGTCTTTGGGATGTGGGAGGAAACCCACGCGACCACAGGGAGGACATACAGACTCCGCACAGAAGGCACCCCAGCCGAGGATCGAACCGGTGAACCTCTTGCTATGAGGTGACAATGCTAACCGCTGCACCACCGTGGCCACTGGCAAAACACATTAATGTGTACAAAAAGATTTAAATATCTCCTTTTATCAATTCACAATGGAGATATGAACATTTCTCCTAAAATAATGTTTTAGCTAACGATTCATAAGCACATAATGATACACAAGTCTTTCATAGGGCAGTCAGGAACAGGCTAGATGACTCCACATTTATACACATGGTTTACCTTTATTTGAACTCAAAAACAAAGTATAAGTTGAGAGTTCAGCCATGACAAAAATATTCAGCTGTTAGCAAGAAACCTGTGATGCATTTCCTTAGGAGTAGATATTAAGTAAAGTGAAAATAATGTCTCTTATTAGATATTTACAGGGCCCAACTAGAAAAAAATGGAAAAACACAGAAATATAGTTACAAAGCTGAAACAGTATTTTTCTATGAAATATGAACATCTCCCATATGATGCCACAATAAAGGGAGATTTACAAATATGTTTCCACTTAAGAATGTGTGTCATGAATGCAAGGACTCAAAAGAAGATGTTTTCTGAGCATCAAAATGGAAGGAAACTGGAGTGAGATGGGAAAGGGCTAGCAGGAAGTACTCGAGCAAAGCAGGATGGTACCAGTTGTATCCTGAAGAATGACCAGTCATGTCAATACCAGCTTTCTCCCACTTTTTTAATGTGCCAGGCTGACAGTGGTGGCTCTTTCAAATTAAGTTAATAATCTTTTATATTTTTATATCACAGCTTGCTAATTCACTCTACTCAGTGTCTGGTTAGATTATTCTATAAATTTGGTTTAAAGCTGAGCTTGAAAAGGATCTGGCTATAAAAAGTTATGTGCTGTTTACTTTTCTGCCACGCCAGCCTGGGTCTTAGGCATATTACTGGATTTTTATAGAAATGTGACTAAGTGCCCACTGACCAATATGAAAAAAAATACATTTGTACAGCAGGAATTTGAACCCAGTATCCCTGAAGTGAAGAGGCTATACACTGACAAACTCTATTTATAAACGCTTAGACTGCACAAACTCATAAGTAAAATAAATATTTGATTTTACAAAAAAAACAGTTATTTCTTTTTTGTCCATAGTAGTGCAACCTGAAGTTAGCATATATACCTCACAGGGGTGTAAGATGGGTATAGCCCCCCCCCCCCCCCACACACACACACATATCGCAGACTGGAAAGAATATTGTCCCTACAATGATCACAGTTAAAAGTGCCTCCTCATGTTTCTACTGTCAGTAAACTGTACTGCTCTGTACATCCCAGACAATTCATTATGTACTGTTTTTGGATTTAGCCAGTTGTGATGTGTTGTGTATGAACCGTGTTTCATTTTCTCTGCATCAATTATATCATGTACTTATTTCTTGGCTCCCCTTGGATTAGAATGTATCTTCACTATATGGTACTTTCAATTCATTCTGAAAGTGCTAGGGCCTTTCCATGATTTAAAGGTTTTACTTATTTTGGAAGGTGGAAGACAATCCATAGAACATGACATTTTTCTAACAGCAGCACTACTGCACATAAGATTTTGTCAGTTTGGAATGGAGCTTCTGAAAGATTAGTCATCCTCTATAGACAGAAAGGTATGTAAAAGGAAAACACAGCAATAGGTGGTAAAAAGATCACAGACAGAAAGAAACCACATCTGTAAATAAAATAGCAACACACAATAAAAACTGAGCAAAATAGCAGCAAAATATTTCAACTAAATTTTTAATTCACAGCCATACCTTCCATTGGGAATGAAAGAAGAGAGGGTTTACCCTGGCAATGGAGAAATAGGCTAATACATTTCTTTTCAAGGAAAAACATCCTAAGAAAGGGTCTACCCTGGCAGTGAATACACAGACTGGTACAATTCCTTCCAAGGAAGAATATCCTATTTTATAGATTTCTTTTTCTCCTTTCATGCCATTTTGGAAGCAAGGTGCTTACACTAAAAAATGAAAATATTGTGATTCAAGGGGAGAGTAGCACAACAACTACAGACAGGTGGCACATAATTTAAGAAATAAAAAGTAATGCTATTGGGTACTGCATGTCATATGGATTTATTTGCAGTACTAAGCAGTCACAGTAGATATCTCATGCAAATTGATGCTACATACACAGTGTCTGTGCCACTTGTGAGCAGTGGGATGAACATTGTGAATGTTACAGGGTATCAATTATAGAAAAGTCCTATTCATTTTTTGTTGTTAAGCAGTTGAAAGTGTTAAAATATAGTCTGTAGTTCAAAATTAATTCTTTCTTTTAAAGTAAAGCCACAATTTTATTTTTCACTTACATAATCTATGGAAAGTTCTTAGAGTATTTAACTCCAGGAAAGATGGTCTAAAGAAAACCATCATAAATTCTTTCATTGCAAGACAATTTAGGAGAAAACTGGATGATCTGGGTCTATCTAGAAATTCAGTTTGTTTCTCACTGCTGGCATAATAGCTGAAAAGTCCGAAAAAGTACCCAGTCCCCAACTATACCTCTTAGTACGGGTCTGTATTGAATTAGCGAACACTTAGAAAAGCGAACGCTAATTTAGCGACCATTTTTAAGTGAAAGCTTAAAATCTCAAACACCCGGAACAGGGATTTTTTTTGACAGGGGAAAAAATTGGTGGTCCACAAAAAAACAAAACAAAACAAATTAAACTTAAAATATTACCTAATGTGGGAGGCTTCACCCCCCACACCCCCCTACTTAAATATACCAACTCCGAGATTGCACCACAGTGGAGGAAATGGTGAACTCCTGAAACCGGCCCAGCGATTTTGTTTCCTTGTGAAAAAAATCGCTATTCCGGGTGTTTTGAGATTTTAAGCTTTTGCTTAAAAATGGTCGATGAATTAGCATTCGTTTTTCTAAGCATTCGCTAATTCAATATAGACCCCTTAGTACAACTACACACCTTTCATATCGTAGATTTCTGCTCTTTCACCTAACTAGCACAACCCTATAACTACTGCTTATTTCCTCATAACTAACATCTGGCCTTCATTTCTCCTATTAGTAGCTAGACTGGTCTTAAATCCTAGGCAAGCTTATCTAGCTTAGATGGTACCATTCCTGGCACTGTCAAAATATGTCTCCTATTGACATATGTATGGTCAAGCTCATTGTTTTGAAACTGTATTTCATGTCTGTACCATAAGCAATTGTTTGCCTTTGAAGTATACACTGTTTTTATCAAACGTTATTAATATTGTTAGAATTTGTTAGAATTCTCTGCTGTATGTCAGGAGCTTTTCTCCCCCGGTCTCCAACAAATGTAATAAGTAAAAAATAAAACAAATAAGTATGTTAGTCAACATTTCTGCATGCCAGAGAAGGGGAAGCTGTAAAGGTATTTAATGCTTTCACCTTTGTAAAAACAATAAAAAGATAGAATGGCTACAATTAAAATACATTTAGAAATTATTGTGAGACTATAAATCTGTCATTTATTCATTACTTAATTTGTACAAAAGAAGTGGAGGCCAAAGAGCACTACAGACCTTTATGTTATCAAGGTAAAGAAATTAGCTAAAGATTAAGAATCTGGTGAGCTGCATGATTTATTGTAAAAGATGGAACAGCCTGTGGTATAATAAATGATCAAACAATGGGCAGGCTTTTAAGGTCAGCAGATACAACTGTGATAATATAGGCACGTGCCAGCATAGCCAGCTGGAGTTTTGTAAAGAATAATATGTCTTTTGAATATCAAACTGATTTATACAAGATGCTTGTGTTACAAATGTATTAGAATTGTATGTCATTTTTATATCAATCTGCTTTGTACAGATGCTTGTGCTAAAAATGTATTTGTGAGGTTTGCCTGTGTTAAAATGTATCAACAGTGCGAAAGAAATGTACATGTATTATTGCAACTGAATTAAATGTTTATGTTTTAATAGAGGACACTGGGACAGCAAAGGCTAACTTTAAGAAAAATAAGGGAAAAGGAAATAAGCTGTTAAATCATTAAAACGACACCCCCACAGTGCTGAACAGGACTGGAGATGATAGTTCTGGGAAAGAGACTTTGTTCATTAGCTCACTTGAAAAGACGGGAGGCCCCACGCACTGCCATAAACATTTGGATGTGTATTGTGGCCATCTGTGCTAAATCCTGTCTCAGCTTCAAAAGGGAATACTGTGAGAACCTAGAGTCAGGAGACCAGATGAGGTCATTCTGCCAGCCCTCTTGGAAATTATACTTTAGATATTAAAAAGAGGGATCTCAGAGTATTGAGTAATTTGGGAAGCCTGACTAGAAAGACCCTCATCCACAGTAGTAAGTAATTTAACTAGGGAACAGTAATTATTAGAATCAGTCAGGAATACAGTGAAGCTTAGTTCAGAGAATGTTTTTTTTTATTTGCATGAGTCTGTCCATCAGTGTTAACTTCATTATTTTCTGTGATTTGAACTCTGTGGTTTACTGTGTATATATATATATATATATATATATATATATATATATATATATATATATATATATATTTATTCAGTATTTTTACGTTCTTTTATTATTTATTATTAAATATACTTAAAAGTTTTATTCTGGCTGGTCCTTGTATAAAGTATCTAACATTGGAGAGTACTTATATTTATTTAGTGACACTGTGTGGGCCACTCCAGAAGGCCTAGCTGTCTTGGTGAACTATTACCATTTGTATCAGTGTTAATATTGCATTGTATAATTGGACACCCTTTGTTAAGGGCCTTGGAGTCACTGACTGGGGAGTGTCTGGTGGCAGTGATAACTACCTTATAGTATGGGCAGAAGGGGGCATAGCTAGTAAACCTGTACCAGCCTTTCCCAGGTGTGTGTGTGTGCAAATCAAATCTCTCAATGTGTGTGTGTCAGCTACTTGGGGCAGGGACACAAGGCACTGGGTTTACAGACGGGATGCTGGAGGACTTGGCTTGGACACTCTGCTGAGGACCTAATCCTACAGCTGTACCATTGGGAAGTCTTATTGGGAACCTGGAAGGAGACAGATATAGAGACATCCAGACTCCAGGCTGAGTGTGTTCCCTGTGTGCTCTTAAGGGGAATTGTACCTGATGCAGAGAGGTCTGCATCTGGAAATACTGAGTGTATCCTTTTGTATTCCAAGTGCACATCCATCTCCAGTGTCAGTGGTGAGGATTCAGGCTCCTTGATTACTGGCCCTGCTTGGGGACAACACATATTGGTGGCCATCACATATTGGTGGCAGTCATGGGCATCACAACAACATTATCAAAGGCTGTGTAACTATACACAGTGAATGAATTACTAGTATACAGTTATGATAATTAAATAAGGAAATGTAAGCATGATACCATTCACCACTCAGGAATCATAGAAAAACTCACTAAGCTAGGCATCAACCCATATATCACTAGGTGTGTTGCAAACTGGCTCACAGATTGAACCCACAGTGTGAAAGTAGCTGACTCCAAGTCAGACTGCTGACCAGTCACAAGTGGTGTCCCACAGGGTTCGGTCCTGGGTCCTCTCCTGTTTGGTATCTACTTCTCTGAAATCCAGGCCAACACAAAGGGACTCTGGCTGACAAAGTTCGCAGACGACTGCAGGTTGGGAGCTATTATTAACTCCCCAATTGATATTGACATCCTACAGAAAGGCTTCACTGAGACCAACGAGTGGTGTCAGAACTATGGCCTTAAGCTCATGCCAAAAAAAATGTGTTGTCATCCCCTTTGGGAAAAACCCGTTTCCCATGAAATACCACATCGATGGTAGTCTACTGAACACAGAAGGCATTAAAAGAGATCTGGGAACACAGGTTGACAGCAACCTCTCTTTTGACCACCACATTGCCACTGTGGTCAGAAAGTCCTTCTATGTGGCACATCTCATTACTAAGAGTTTTGCATCCAAGAAGAAAAAGGTCATTGTCTCCCTCTTCTCTTCCCTCATTAGGCCAATCATGGAGTACAATGCCCCATTTGGCATGTACCTCACTGGACACCTGCAACAACTGGAGAGGCTGCAAAAGTACCTCACAAAGGGGATCCCAGGCTTTACACACTTGTCCTATATGGACAGACTCAAAAAACTTCAACTATTCTCTGTCACATATTGCCTACTTAGAGGCAATCTCTGCTTGACTTACAAAGCTATGCCTGACCCAGCTCTGTTAGAAAGGCTACATCTAAAGAAATCCCAATCCCTCCGCACCACATTCTCCAGAGAACTCTACCTCATTACCACAATCAACAGAACATGCTGGAGGGATGGGTTCATAACCCAGAGACTACCCATGCAATGGAATAGACTTCCCATACATGTCAAACAGAGCACCTCACTGGCCCTCTTCAAGAGAAATCTTGATGAGTGGATGGGAAATAGAAAATTCACCCCGGGATCACTCCAGTGGCTCTACTCGACAGAGGCACTGGGAACTAAGTTCGGGTGGCACAATGCCAGGGTAATCCTATGGGCTAGGCTTGTAAAGGCTCCAGGGACATTAGCCTAGTACACAGATATGAACCTATGTAAGATAAAATGTGAGACAACTAATAAAGTGAAAATAAGTAACAAATGCAGTGGCAACCAGAAGGACAGCTATGAGGTCATGGAAAGTATGATGCAGCTGAAATGTAAGCCACATGCTTGGTGTTGCTATAACATGAGAGGAAGAAGTGTTCACATTTGTAGAGACTATTATAGAAATAATAACTTCAGAAAAAATGTGCAAAAGAAGAAAGCAAGTACTCAGAAATAGCATGTTACAGAATAAAAAACATGTTTGTTGGTTCTATTAAAATAGGAAGAGAAGAGTAAAAGGCAATGCAACAAGATAATTGGTAAGATGGTTGGTAAGAAAGGCTCAGAATTAATAAATAAAACTGTTTTTTTAAATTAGACACAGATGCAGAGCGTAATATGTCAGGAAATAGTTTTAAAGGAATGGGTCTGAAATGTACTGAAAGTAAAACAGTGCATTCAGAATACCAAGTAAAAGCATTAAGTCAAAAGCTATTGAAATGTGAATGTAAAAATAAAAAAAAGTAAGAGATCTTCTTATTGAATAGTACCCCTGGGCTGGTAAGCTGATTTTCTTAAAATTATTTTATGTCATTATTTAGTGACTTCAATCCTCAGTGATTTGTCTGAAAACCAGAGAATTTAGGAGGAATACACTAAAGATATGAGGTAAAAATGTGGACATTTTATGAAAATTTGTACATTTAAGAAGCATGACAATGTGAGTATAAACATAAAGGGACTGTGTTACAGTTTCTTTCTGACAGCACTTGCTAAGTGCTTTATGTCTTTGAAAGCCAGCAAAACACTTAGGATTTTTTTTCTCCCCTGTAACTAGTAATACATGGATCAGATAACGCTCCATGCACTACAAAGAAATATGATCAGGTCTCTGATCATCATTTTTAATTTTGTGATTTTGACATGGATGTCAAGATTCACCTTTCAAGATGAATTTCTTGGCATCCATGTCTCGAACACATAATAAACAGATTATTATGGGCAACCCTATCATAATCCTCTATGATAAATATAATTATCAGTAGTGGTCCTAGTATGGAGCCTTGGGGAACACCGCAGAGACTGGAGAAAATGTAGAAATGCTAGAATGCCATTTGACAGCTTGTGATCTGCAAGTCAGGTAGCTGAGGAAGTAGGAGAGATTGCAGTAGGGCAGATCAAGTAAGGTTAGTTGACGGAGTTATTTTATGACAGACTGTGTCAAAGCCTTTTGATAGGACCAAGAAAAGGACAAATACAATATTACCTGTATTGCAGCTATTATTAATGCTGTTTGAGAAGTCTGTTAATACAGTAGTGGTACTGTGGTTTAATCTAAAGCCATGATGAGAGGAGGAGAGGTTATCGGTAAGAATGTGGTTGAGGAGATGAGAATGGATACATTTTTCCAAAATTTTTGATAGGGGGGAAGTATGGCTATAGTTCTATTGTTAGAAAGATCAATAGTGTTTGCCTTTTTGCTCAGGGGCAGAATTAAATATTTATTCCATAGGAAAGGGACATAAGACTGTTGGACTGATCTGTTAATGAGTACTGAAATAAGGGAGGCAATGGCATCTGCTGCTATTTTCAGATATTCAGTGGGTAGGTATCTGCAGCTAGAGTTGTAGGTTTTAGTTTTAAGGAGGTGTTTTTTAATGAAAGAGGTTAGGACAGTGTTGAAGGAGAAAATGTTAAGGTTGCCGCTGACTTGGATGTTAAGTTGTGGAAAATAGTTAGTGTCTATTTTAAGTATTGATTTTATGGCTTTGATGATGTGGGAGTTAAATCTTCTTCTTCTTCTTTCGGCTTTTCCCGGTTAGGGGTCACCACAGCGGATCATCTGTCCGCTCATGAATGGCAGTGGAGTTTTTACAGTGTCGAGTTGCCAGCCCGGCCCCCAACCTTCCACAGAAGGCACACACATGCACACACTCACACCTAGGGTCAATTTAGAGTGTCCAATCCACCTACTGCATGTCTTTGGGATGTGGGAGGAAACCGGAGCACCTGGAGGAAACCCACGCGACTACAGGGAGGACATGCAGACTCCGCACAGAAGGCACACCAGCTGAGAATTGAACCAGAGAACCTCTTGCTGTGAGGCGGCAACGCTAACCGCTGCACCACCGTGGCCGCCCCGAAGATGTGGGAGTTAAATGATGAAACAATATTGTCTAGGTGCATGCTTGAGTATGGATTGCAATACTCTATGCTAACTGATTAGTTTCTTTTCTTTTGCAAATTAAGTGCTGGGACATAGTTAGCCTCTCCTAAGATCATGAATTGGATTAAATGGGTAATCAGAGGATGAATGAACAAATAGATACATCAATATAGTGTTCCCAGATAACAGAACAAGAAGGTTGTAGGAACTGACGACCTAAATGAAATCCAAACTTTCTTCAAATACCTGGAGATCTGGCTAGATCCTACTTTGAATTTTCAGACACAGATTGGAAAAAACATTCCTAAAAATGCCTACTCTTCTGGGCCTATTATATCTGCCTCTTCCTCCCTCTTTCTACTTGAGCTGCCATAGGTAAAGGAATCCTTTTTACTTGGTTGGAATATCGACTGCCATTAATAGTTTCTGTTTACAACATCCAATCAATCTCAATCAAAATTTATCATTACTCCACAAACGTGCAATACCACTGTCACAGAATCAAAAGAGCTAAATGGATTCTAGCTACACAGAGAGCCAACCTTCTACTAGTTCACTTTTCTTCAAGTTCCTTCATCAAGTTACCCTCACTCACTGCCAAACTCATTACCACCACACCCACCAACAATGTTAGCACACTTCAAACCAGGGCTTATTTTACAAGCTCCCAGAATTAAACTACAGTGTACCAATCATGGCTTCTCCCTCTTAGCTCCCAGTCTCTGGCATTCTCTAGCTAGTTAGTTGAAACACCTCACTAATTACTCTGACTTCCAAACTCAATTTAAGTAATATCTGATTAAACAAATCAATTGCAAATGCTTCACAATAGCAGCATTACTGAATAAAGAGTTATCATTTATACCAGTAGGTTATAATGATGTCTCACAAACGCTAATGGAACTTAGACTGTTTATGTGCTAGCTAAATTAAAAAAAGTATTTATGGCAAAGAAAATGTTTTTAATGTACAGTATCTAAAGAGAACAAGCACATCTGTACCTACAAGTAATCTGTTAATGCAACCATTTGAAACTTTATGTGAAAGTTACATATATGGCCTTTTTGCAAAGAAACAAAATAGAATCTATTGTAATTTAACTAAAGAAGAAAACATAGCCTTACAATCTTTAACCAAAAATGAACAAGCTGTCATAAAGATTCCAGATATGGGAGGAGGAGTGGTAGTTTTGAATACAGAATATTATAACAATGAAATGCATATGATGTTGGCAGATCCACTAAACTACAAGGAAATACAAAGAAGGGATGTGAATAATATTATAAATAAGGTTAACACACGTTTATGCTGTCATTTGAATGGAGAAATTATGCTGGATACGTTGAACTATTTTCGCACACCATATCCAAAAATACTCATTTTAAACAGGATAGCTAAAATAACTCTTTAAAACAAACTGTCGTGCAGATGACTGGGTAACAGACCCTATATCTAAATATATAGAATATAAACTCAATAATACGTTATCTGGTACTTTTCATTATATAAGAGATTCATGAGATTTTTAGGAATAGCTATATGAATGGCATACGTTGAATAGTGTAGACGAATGTTATCTTGTCACTTTAGATGTAGCTACGTTCATTATTTACATCAGTACCAAATGAAAAAGGCATATAATTTGTTAGAAAATATATTAGCAATGACTCAAGATTTGATCACTCAAATAATAATGTTATTTGTTATTTGCTGCATATAGTATTAACAAACAATATTTTTATTTTTCAAGATAAATATTATAAACAGGAGAAAGGTGTAGCCATGGATACTCCAGTATTTAACACACATACAAACATCATGATGACAATATGGGAAAGTGAAAATATATATACTTTCAGCAAATAATGCTTTATTAGATAAATTGATGTTTTACAAAACTTTGTGGAAGATATATTTTTAATATTGAGAAGGAGTATAACAATGCTTGACTGCTTTATTACATATATACATAACACTGTGAATTTGTTAACATTTAAGAAAGAGGTACACTTCTTTTAAATAACCTTTTTGGCTGTTACAATAAGGAAGGTTGGTCAGGGACAGACTGAGACAATGGTACACAAGAAGGCAGTGAAGAAAAACACATACCTGCATCGCACGAGCATGCAACCTCCATTTGTAATTAATAACATAGTGAAAGGACAGATGTTAAGGGTGGCCAGGTTAAATACTCAAGATGCTAATATGGGGAAACAGCTTTAAGTTATGACCACTGAAGAATAGGGGTTACGATACCAAAAATTACATGAGTGTATAGCTGATGTAAAGAGTAGGAGCAAAAGGAAGCACTAACATTTGTCTCTGCAAATAAACATCAGAAAAGTAAGAATGAGGGTCATAATTGCATAAGATGCATGTTAACACATGATAGGAGAACAGAATATATTAAAGCTGTCATCAAAAGACACTGGCATATTTTACAAACTGTACCACTGCTAAAAGAATATATAAATGGAGGCACTATACTTGGATAGAAAAAAATTAAAAAAACAATACAAAATAAATTATGTTACAAAGTACAGATAAGATCAGTATGCAAGAAGAGGAGTGATAGAAAAGAGACATATGCATATACAAAATGTAGCTTTTTTTAATTTATAAATAAGAATAAACAATGTGAGTGCCCAGTATCAAAAGAGGTGATCAGTATTAATATATATGCTGATTGTCATAGCAGAAACACTTATAAGGCACAATGTAACATACGTGAGGCGTTTTATATAGGCAAACTAATAAAAAAACTAAAAGAGAGAATCGGAGATCATATATCAAATATTAGAATACATTGAGAGATCAGTGTTTTATACAAACAAAATAGAGACACAGATTCACAGCATACCTTTAAATGTGTAGTACATGTGCAGGTAATAAAGAACAACTTAGGGAAGGTGATATAGTTTTGAACACAGAGAATGCTGAATACAAATGGATAAACAGATTCAAAGCACATAGCTTTGCTGGTTTGACTGGTACTGTTAGTAACTCTCTCAGACCAACACTACGACATTTGAAATATTGGCCTATGTTCTTTTTCCCTCTGCCTATTCTGCTAATTAGCTTTGCAGCAAGGACTACTAAAGCTCACTACCTGAAAACCCCTATGATCCCTGAAGGAAACAATAGGTAAGCAAATCTGAATGAGATAACCTTCCTTTATCAGTAATACATTTATTTGTACGTGAGATTAAATACACTGTAATACTGATGCTACAAACTATAAATGCTGTCTCATAAAAAATGAAGGCATGTCTTACCATGTAGTGCGAAGTCAACAATACTTGGGTCCAGTGCATCCACTTCTGTGCTCAGATCTGCTGCCATGCTGAGAAAGTCTGTGGCAGCTTTATTCAGTATTTGCTGAGCCTGAGGACTGTGACTCATATCAGAAAGTGCATGCAGTGGTGGAGTCTGAGCTGGAACTGGTGAGTCTGGGGCAATACGTGACTGAGCCTGAAGCTGGTGATGATGGAGTGGTACTGACTGCAGTGATAATGTCATAACAGGCTGCGACTGTAACTGGGAAATAGTGATGCCTCCTTGGGTTGTTGTTATGTGCGTTACAGAAGAGTCCACAAGTTTGCTTTGGTTTTGGCAGTTTTCAGGCCGGTCTGTTATTAGTTTGTCTAGTTCATCTGTACAGAAATGGTAGAAAAACAAATTTATATGGCACCATCTTGTGCACAAATGCAGTTTACATCAATAGTCCTAGCCTCCTGAATATCTTTCTACTCTTATCTAGCAACAATATCTTTTTCCACCTACCTGTTAAAAGGCATGCATTTGTACTAGTATCAATTTACTGTAATATTATTATTGACATTTCCTTTTACTTGTGTACCACATTTCAATTTCTACATAGGTAATATGCATATTTACATTTGTGACTGGCTTTAGAATCAGTCAAATTTTTACTTTACTAAATGCAAACTTTGTTATATTACCTACTATGTATTACTAAGTACTATAGAAAATATGTATGCATTTCATATAAGCCTTTCATTGTTGCTGAATATGACAGAATTGAATAGTACTACTTCTCTATGTATATTTTCTCTTTTTATTTTTTTCTGAAACATGGTCATTCAGAGTCAGACTTCAGAGCCAGACAGCAGTGGGTTAAACATATAAAATAACCCTCTATATCAAATACACATATCTTGTTACCAAATGATAAACAAAAAATGAAAACATGCGTATGCGGGCCAGATTCAATAAAGCCTACACTAAGTGTACACAATATGCATTCAAGAACATCCCTACCACATTTTTGTTCTTTCTAGTCACTCAGAAAGATTACACTAAGTGCACATGTAGTTTACACTTTGTGATAACCTTTATGAATCCCTGTCAATATTTAAAGCTGCAAGAAAATCAGTAGGAAAACTAAAATTAGGAGAAAGAAGGTATGAGTTATGCCTATGTTGTCTGTTCACTCAGAAGGGTGTACACTTGGTGTTACTGAATCCCAGGGGCAGAGTTTAACTTGAGTGAAAACAATTTTTACACATTGGATCAGTAGCCAGCAGCCTTGCTTGCATTTGTCAAGTAATATGCCACAGTGTACATCTTTGGGTAGCAAAGCAACATCACCCCCCCCAAAAAAAAAAAAACAGTCAGTTAGAGAGGTTTGTAGTGTTTGTATATGGTACAATGTTGGGTACAAGCATTTTATAGTGCTCTGAGTATTCAGAAACATATAATGCTCTGTGCAGTCCTGTTTCTAGGAGGGTTGCACAGTGTGTTATGAAGGAGCTATTCAAAGACTGCTGAAGTCCTGCAGTAGTATGAAGTCTTTGGCAACCAGTGCTGGATAATACTGCATGCAAATGCATCACTACAAGTGTGTAGCTGACGTAAAATAGCCATGTGTGTATTCCTAGAGCCTTACATGGGGATCAAAATAGAGCAGTACATGGAATCATAAACAAGATCTGTCTCGAAGTAGAACAATAAGGACTGAAAGTGGTAGTTTTACAGTGTATACTTATTGCTATCTGTGACAGTAACAGGTCTGTTAACACTACATGTGTTTGTATGAGTACATGTGTATGTCGAGATGTGTAGGGGTACCATTACAACTCTATTCTAGTGGGTTATTTGTGTGTCTGTGTGAGTGTATACTTAAGTACTGGAATGTGTGTGTGTATGTCTGTGTGCATTTATTTGTGTATAGGTGCCTATGCAACAGCTTTGCATGGGCTGGAAGAGAAACACTTAATGCAGTTGGAAACTGTGTTACCTGTTCCATTCAGAGATATGTAAATGGATCGCTAATGAGCTTTTGCTCTATGCAGCTCCTGCATGTTTCTGAATCACTAGTTATCTCCACAGCACTACTAGAGCACAACAGCAAAGCATGATTCATGCTACAGGGCTGCATTTGCTGAACCCCCTCCCCATGTGCACAACTGCTGAGGTCTGACCTTAAAATAAATTTGTACAGTGACTTAACTGTACAGGGAATATTTTTCTTCACAGTGATGCACAGTGTTGTTTACAGTTTGAATTGCCACCTTCATCAATGATGATCAAAATCGCTCAGGATGTCAAAACTGATATTCAGTGTCCTCCTAGGAAAAGCAGTGTGGTGGAAGTACCACATGGTGATGCAGACATAGCATATTGTTTAACAATGTTGGCAGGCCATAATTCACCACACAGTTACCCACTTGCCCTGTCAAAGAAAAGCATTGCCTAATTCAAAAAAGATTACATTTCTAATGCAGATGATGCACACATATGAACAAGGCTGTTCAAATTATTCTGCTGGCTATATGGAGTTCATAGTATGCACAGCATACATTTTAGATACAGCTGCATGTATAACCTTGACACTCATTAGACTAATTTAAGTTGAAGTATTATGTTTAAGGCATCAGAAAGTCTGATTCATATTCTATGTATGGGTACATAGACCGACATACAAGCAGGCATTTATCAAAATAGTTCCCAATTTCATTAGTAAAAAAGGCAACCAGACTGTAAAAATTCATGAACTTTTTCAATTGTGATTGATTCACTGATTGGTTTAGGCATGCAGGAGTTTCATCACAGAAAAAAAGTCAGCTTATACCTAACAAGCAAATGTGATTTCAAAGCATGGATCTGCTATATTTAAAACATGCAACTGGACAAAAAGTTTCTGGAAATACCTTACCTGGATTAGCCATACTTCTTCTAATTGCTGCCAAGTCCTTACGTTTCCATTTCTGCATCTCTTCCTCCATCTTTTCTATCTTAGCAGGGTTTAGGGCCCATAGACAGCCTTTCCTTGAGGAGCCACTCATTTTATTTTCTACCTTCTCAAAACATTTATTCAGTGACAGATTGTGTCTGACAGAATTCTTCCAACCATCAGGAGCTGTCTAAAATGAAATAATGCTGCTGTAATATCTAGTGCAGTCTTTACCTCAAATTGGTTAACATTCTAGCACGTTTTACAGGATAAGTAGCAATGAAGAAAATGTAAAAATATGCTAAATAATTCATATTTTATGGCTAAATTATCTATGCTTCCTGTCTCCCTTGTTATAATAACCCTTGTGCTCGTACTAACAACGTTATGATATTTGTGCTGAGTATATCTGAAGGTTAATATAATGGACTTCTGTACTGGGCAACCAACTTTTATTGATGAATGATATTGCCTGACAGTGGTATTCTCAATACCATTATTCAGTGGAATTATTTTCCTGATGTCTTTGCTTTCATCTCTGTGCTAAGGTAAAGGGGGCACTTACTATCTCAGAATCCATTTCTGATCCCTAGTAAAATGTTTCCCAAGGGATATAAAATAATTTAAACAGAACTTTACTACATTATAAACCCACTGCCATGCTAAATGACTTACCAGCTATAAAGACTTCTGCAAAACTCCTAGTACAGATATGATAAAAAGATGAGATGAAGGTGAAGTAAAAAAAAAAAAAGAGGCCCAGTTGAGATGTCCTGTTCTGAAGCCCTTGAATACAAAAAACAAAAATATTACAACTATATTAAACCGAGACATTTCTGGATTGGGTTCAGCCAGTGGGAATACTCTCAAGCAGTAAGCACCCTGCAAGTAGCAAACAGCTGCAAACTCATGGGAAAAATCCCCATGGAACTACATTACCAAATAAATCTGTCTTAAGAATGAAGCTCAGATTTCACTGTATAATAAAGGTGTAAACCAATAACTGCAATACGTCTGCTTCAGAGACATAATTGAAGCATACAACAGATACAGTAAAAGGAAATGCACTTTCACTGCATAAAGACACCTAGAGGTCACAAGGAAGAAAACTAGGTAGGTAATTAACCACTTAGATACTGCAGAGAATACAATGAAAAGTTATAATGCTTCAATGAAACAGTCTGATCTCACAAATAAAAGTGGTGCACTGTATGAACCAGGCCCCTTGAGGTTAGAGACAACCTGTCTACAGTGACCATGGCTAATATATGACTTGGAAGAATGAAGGAAGGTTTGTAAGCATGAACATGTTCACAAATGATGGAACATGTGCCCATTACCCACCTTTCTTGATTCTGGTAGATACAGCTGAACCTGAGAATAACCACAGTTTCATTGTTAACAAAAACAGCTTCCATAGTTCTGAAATAGTTCACTGACATCCACTGGGTGAAAGCAAAGCTCCATGGAAAAGAACAGAATGCCAGCTACATAAGAGTGCCAGCTAGGGCATTTTCTATTCCTACATTATGGATTACTATAAGGCAAAATCCCATGATCCAGGACCCAGGGCTAGACACTTGGAGTTTTCCTGCAGTGGGAATAAGCAGTGATGTCTCCATATTTACAGGTTCATAGGTTCACACTAAGTTACAATTAGATATTGCTAAGAAGCTTGGCCATTTTTCGAAAATATAATAATTTATGATCACTAATCCTATTGTCTAGATTATTTTTAAGGTATATAAGGAGTTGCTTTGTTTGATGTGTAAAGGCAGTCTATTCCATATAGAGGAGTTGCAATGTATTAGAAACTTAACATGCCAGCAAATGTTGTTAATCTTGGGATGAAGGTCAAGGTTTTCGGAACAGGTGTTTTCTGGATTGTAGGCTCTGTGAAGGTAGAAAAGGTTGAAGAAAGATGGGCTTTCATTGTATGGAGAGCTAGACAGATCACCCCCTCCCCCTTAGGAGTCTATCAGAAGCAGAATAGATGGAAAGGACTTTAAATTATCAGGATATAACCTTGGTCGCCAAACCCTGTCATATTCTTATTCAGTAGTCTTTGGGGTCATGCAAGCAAGGTCAAGTGCTTGGAAAGGTACACCCAAAAGGAGAATGCATATAGATACCATTACCAAGACCTCTTTGGATCTGGAAGAAATACTGCGACAGAGAAATGAACAAGATAAAATGATTTTGTAACTAAGAATGGAACTTGATGGTAAAACAAATTCATTATCACAATGAGTACCATTGGCACCACCGGCAGTGATGGTAGCATGGTATGCTGAAGGTCTTGGGTTGAATCCCAAATGAGAAATACTATTCTGAGCCATTTAGACAGAGATACTTTAGTGACTGGAGGGCCCAATCTTTTCTTCTTCATATGACAGAAATTGATCAGATTTGGGGAAGAATTAAAGATGCTAGAACCAAGTTTAAATCCCATTTGATGCTGGATTCTGAGACACCAACATGAAAATTTGATATAGGCAGCCAACTGAAAACTCTAATGGGATGCAGAAGATCCTAAAAAAAAAAAAGTTCTGCTAGAAAGTCTAAAATAGACTGGATAGATGCAGTAGGATCTAATATTTTCCTTTCACATCTATCATTCTAGCAGTGCCTTAGCAGTGGGCCTTCTCTGTATGTATATGTGTGTGTGTGTGTGTGTGTGTGTGTGTGTGTGTGTGTGTGTGTGTGTGTGTGTGTGTGTGTTTCCAATTTTCTCATTAACAAGAGAAAACTTAAAGGGAGCTGAAGAGAAACTTGTCTTTTTATTGTGTTTGGAAGGAATCATGTGTGTAGCAGAAGAAGAGATCAAAAAGATGGTGACAGCATTGGAGTTAAGAAATGTTTAATCAGGGTGGAGGGGAAAATGTACAGGGGAAGGTGTTTTAATTTAGTAAAACTACCCATGCAGGAGAGATGCATATTAGAGGCAGTTGTTGTAGGAGACAAATACTGAGCCTGGTTTCAGAAGACATACAAGACACTCCACTTGACTGGACATAACGCTTGGTTAGTAGTCATTATACCAAGAAAAGATTCTTGAAATCATTCAATAACAGAATAGTTAATGGAGGGACAACTGGGTAATTACCATTACCATCTGCCAGTGAAAATCTCCAGGCACTACAATCACAATCCTCCTCAGCAGATTGGAGGAGGAGGACTGACACTTAGGTCTGTTACAGTTACAAACAAGCAAAAGGCCAGCACAAAGAGGCAGTTAAGGTTGATGATGATGTCCAGTACTCATTTCTGTGAATAGGATTTATGGTGTTTTCTCCCTACAAATCCTTAAATGAGCCAGGCAGCCTGAAGTAAGAAGATCCTAAACTGGAGATCCCTGTAAATAAAATGGAGGTCATACATGTGACCCTTAACTTGGGAAGTGGAACTGGTTTATGAACCAGGCCTAAAAAAACAGGCCCCAAGTTCATTAACCTTTTGATCCTCTCCTACTATCTTGTTCCTTTGATGAATGAACCTCTGCCTATTCCTTTCAGCAATGTTCTGCAATCATCATGTGATTATATTGCTGATAGATTTCATGCAGGCCTCATGCTTTAAATGATACCTGTAGTATGTGGTCATGATGTAGTTGTAGTACTTCCTGCAGTTAGCAATATCACTAAAGGGTGTGTGTAAGTAAAAGCAGTGGTACTGGTATTACCCACAGGTACACTCAAACAGCATGAGTCATTTTTAAAAGCAAATGCATTCCAGGATTTCCTAACAGATTGAGTCATTTTTTAACAGCAAATGCATTCCAGGATTTTCCAAACAATTACTTTAAGGAGAGCAGCTGGACTATGTGGACAGTGGGAAAGAAATGGGTGTTAATGTATTAAAAATAACCCTTTACCCCAGTGTGGAGACATGGGCATACCTCTCAACCTCTTGGCACAAAAAAATCTGGACAAAGCCTGACAGAATGGGGGAGTAACAAAGGCCCAAAAATAGGAACAGATTTTAAATATTGCTCTTACAAACTTAGAAAGTTGCTAGAATAACAAGGTTTGTCTTAGCATGCGTTTTTGTGAATGACATTGATATAGTGTCTGAAACACAAATGTATATCATTATTTAGTGACTTCAGTCCTCATATCTTCCCAGTGATATGCCAGAAAATCGCAAATTTTATGAAGAACAGACTAAAAATGTGAGGGAAAAATCTGGACATTCTGTGAAAATCTGGAGAGTTGAGAGGTATGGCATGGGTTGTCTTTCTCAGTAGCTGAGGAAACTATTGCTGACTGGGTATTAATTACAGAAAAGTAATGCTACTGCTTGGATTCAGAAGTCTCTTTAACTAAGATTTGCTGTATATAACCACTTTAGCCCACAGTAAAAAAACTGTCAATTCTGCCATTTTTGTCAAGGCTTTTATGCTAAAGTTATACAAGTTGATTTAAATTACATTTTTAAGTACTCTGCATGTGTGAGTATGTTATGTTCATGGAAGGGATGAGAGACTAGAAGCAATAACTGCATCATTGGCTAGAAGACTTCAGATATTGCAATTTTCTTTCTTTGTAATTTTTAGTTATTTAATAAGTTACTTTTACATATAACTGTAAGATATAGTAATGTAACTGAACAGAGGTACTCGTTCAGCTTAAAAAGTTACTGCTTATCCTCTAAAAATGAATGAACAGAAGGACAAAAAAACTTACAGAACATCCTACTGCTACGGTGGGGGTCGGGGGATGCTGTCACACGGATAGATCACTGTTACATGTCAATGCATACTGAGCAGCATGGGAATTGCTTGCCTGTTAAAACATGCTGTTAGATACACAGGACTTTTGTCACACAGTGGCATGTCAGAGATCACATCATATCAATGTGCAGAAAACATGCCCACGCTTTCCACTCCTGCCTATTATGAGTCTAGATAAACAGGAAGAACACTTACAGTCAGCAATAACTCTACCCATGTCATCAGTAGTAAGGGGCCAAAACAATACTGTATGCAGGCTTACTTTAAAATATGGGAAGTGATCCTTCATGAAGCTGTAGATTTCACTCACTGGGAGGCTTCCAGTTTTACTGTTCTTCAGTGCCATAGCAATTAGACAGCTGTAATAAAGAAAACAAATGATTGTCAAATCAAATTTAATTTCCATGCACTTGGCAAATTTTGTTACAATTCTTATCTTTCTCTACTGCATACCTACACTTCTAATGGTTAAGATGAGTAAGATAGGAGAACACATTTCCTATTTTGTTACTGGAGCTTTTCTCTCCGCTGAAAAGGGGCTAAAATAGCCTAGCTAGACAACTCCGGTCAAAAAAACCAATAAATAAATAAATAAATAAATACATACATACATACATATATAAAATAACACATTCCCTAAATTAGCAGCAACTGAAACTCTCGGTGGAAAGAAGAAGACAATGGTAGAATTTAAATGCATTGGTTTCCTGAACAACTTAACATACAACTAGTGTAAATGATCACTGTAAACATGTGGTTTGTTTTTACTTTATCCTTGCACTCAAATCAAAGTCAGATAAATCACAGATAAAAGCCTTTCTAGTCAACTGTGAAATTCTCTTGCAGCACTCAAGTGGCCTAGAATGCACTTTAAACTGAAATACACCCAATTCTGTAAAGTGCCTTGTACAGACCTTGTCTATGACCTAAAATTTACCATCAGACATATGCAAGGTGTCTTTCAAAGGTAAATGCACATTATACTTTCAACACCTTTTTTGAAGTATCTCTTAAGACCTAGGTAAATATATACCTATATATAAATACATAAAGAAAACAAAATGTTCCCAATTAAAAACATTATACACCATATATATTTTTATATAACTATCATTAATCCAACCTTACATAAATTGCTCAGTTCCAGCCTTTCCTTAAAACTCGCTAATCTCCAAAAACATTACACTGCATGTATTTTTCACAAACTTCCATTTCTTTTCATGCAATTTCCTCCTACCCTTTTCTAAAGATCTCACTTCCACTTCTTTTAACTCTATTACAATATTCAAAACTTCAAATACAATTGGTTTAGACTTTGATTTCCATTTTCTAGTAATTGCTTTTTTCCCAGCCACCAAAATTAAATTTAACAAGGCGTTACTATGTTTAGGCAATTCAAATATTGTGCCCCTGCTCAAAAAATCATTTACTTAGTTTCACCATTTGCTTACCCAACATTTCTGATGGAGTGCTCTGTAGGGAATTTGTAAAGTCTGCCAACTCATTACACTCCCAAAACATATGCTCTCAGTAACCTCTTTCTTCCCCATCACACCTCCAACATCTGGTGTCTACCTGAGGAAAAACTCTTTGGGGTCTGCTTGGGGTATAAACATGCAAACACTTCCAAGCAAAAATCCTAAATCTTCTAAACTTAGTTGCATATTTGGGAGCCATACAAATATTCTCCGATGGTTTCCTTGGGAACTGTTTATCAAGTCTTTCTTCCCAATCTTGTTTAATCTCCTCTGATTGATTCCTATAGTTATCGTGTAATATTTTATCTGCCCTACTAATTACCACTTTTTTAGCAGCAGCTTCTGTTCTTAGATTCAACTAAAAACTTTACTAGGCAGGTCTTTCCTTTAGGATTCCATTATCCCATTATCTTTGCTTATACTCTGATATCAATCCCTAATAATGAATGCAGTCTCTAGCCTGCAGTCCAAATGTCTTTTTGGCCTCTTCCCATTCTATTTCTTTGCCCTTCTAGTTATTTGCTTCTGATGCCTTGGTTCCTTTTCCAGTTTTCTCCAGTAAATTCCAGCCTCCTCTTGCCTATTCTCTGGACCCCTAGTTGCAGTACTTCTTTATCGGCAAAATCTTTCTCCATTCTCGTACTGGCATAGTTCTTAGAATTGTTTCTGCTACTTTATGAATATAACATTCTGTGTGGCTTTTGTTATTCTCCTTAGGGATCTGCAACCAAAATCCCTCTATGTCCTTATTTCTTGAATCCCCCCCACCCGTTTCATCATCATCCCTTTAGCTCAAATCAAATAATCCAAAACCACCCTGTTCTATTGGAAAGATCAACTTACCCTACTTGGTCCTTGCTCTCTTGCCCTTCCAGATAAATTCCTTCATCTCTACTATTTGTTGTCCACAACTTCTCCCCTGGTTGATAAAAATATATCTGACTTGTATATAAAATGAAAGGGACTAAAAACGCTAGTTGTATCTTGCTATCCCTATCCATAAACAAAAGCTTCCAGTTTCTCAGTTTTTGTATTATTTTTTGTTTACTCTCTCCCCACATATCCTTAGCTACCATAACAGAATCCTTTTTAAGCCATACTCCTAAATATTTCATTTTATCGTGCCCCCATAAATATGGGAATTGCTGATTACAGCTTTTGTGGGTACACAGTTTGTAGCTATAGCTTTTGTTTTATCTTCACCAATTTCTATCCAAAAAAGAATTGAAACTGTCTAAAAATGTCCCACAACACTGAGACATTCATTTCTGATTTCATCAGTTACAAATAATATTACTTGCAAATAAAGCCAACTCTTCTGGATTACCATAAATTATATCCTTGTATTTCTGAGTGTCTTATTTTCTTTGCCATCATCTCTAAATATAAAGTAAATAACAAAGGCAAAAGAGGATACCCCTGCAAAGGTAAAAGCACATTCTTGAGCTTTGTAGCTACTGTATTACTCAATGGAAAAGTATGACTCACTAATTGTGTAAAATTCTTTTCACTGGATGAACCTCTAGACAAAAGCCAGGCTTCCTATGGATTGATTGGGTTTTATTTTGTTGAGAAAATTGATGGTGATTTCGTAGACTTGTAAACTATATTGATTACAGCTTTTGTTGAGACCTGATTTTATAAAATATAGTGTGGATATTGATATACTTACTTTGAGGTTGGACAAGTTACGGTAAAGGGAAAAAGTAAAGTAGACTTGAAGCAAATTTGTCTTTTTAAAACAAGGTTATATGACCTTGGAGTTGGTACATAAAGAGACTGGATGGTTGGGGTGTGCACAAGGAGGCACAGACCTCCCCTTGTAAAAATGTTCCATCAGCTTTCATGTTAAGCATTTTTATGTATTGTGGTGCAATATCTGCCAATTTATGTAGCTGTTGACAGTTTTTCATGTGGCAGCTTATTTTCGGTTGACAGTTTTTCATGTGGCAGCTTATTTTCGGTTCACTAAGTCTCAAAGAATAGAGAGTTGAAGACCCATTATGGACTGCAAAACCCAGTTCTTCAATTATAGGAAGCACGACAAATGCCTGCCTATTGATGTATCCATGCTGTTACTGTGCATCCTTCTTACCTTATTCTGCTTTTGCTTAATGCCTCTACATTCCTGTCAGACATTCTGCAGCTCACCACTTTTCTTCCATTGTCTTGTAAGTTGATATACCTAACACTAACTTAAATGTTTCTGATCTCCTGTGAGAGGCAGTTCAAACTGCTTCTATATTCTGCTATCTCCATTTTCATATGCTTAAGCTTTTAGCCTACTCTTGGTACCCTTACTTTTAAACAAACATTTGTAGTAGAAGCACCTTTCTGAGCACTGAAGTACCATTTTCTTAGTTCTCCAATGAAAAGTAAAGTGCTGCCAACTGGTGGTGTAACGTGGTCAAATTAATGGACAAATCAGACATTCAATCCATGGAGTCTCAGGACACCAGAGGAAAGCTTCTGCTGTACCCACGTAGTAAGACAGAAAAAGCCAATTCACATAGAATGATAGCCTTGGGGAACCTGCTCACTCATGCACAAAATGAAAGATAGGTAAAGGTTAACCAACCATCTGGAATGTACTGTAGCCTAGGAAGCCTGAAGGGAAGAAGTTACTGTTAAAAGTACTCATGATAATGTTGGGTGGTCAAGAATTTAGTCTTATAGAAGGTTCCTTACTTCCTGTACTAATACTGATGGATGTTAGAACCGGCTTGACAAACTTTTCTTCTCAATCAGACATCTGCTGAGGATTGCTTTTAACTTGTATCAGTTCCTTCTTCAATATAAACAGATAAATTCTGCAGCTTTCCCTCCAATTCTTTCCACAGTACAAAAGAAACTTTTAGTTATGTACTTACCATAACTTTAGATGTTTGGGATCCATCTCACCTACATTCAATACTGATGATGGGCAGCCCCCCCTCCGGCTCCGACTCGGCACGCCATGCTATAGAGAGAAATCTTATTGATTGGCTTATATCTTATATGCACCACCACACACCACTAATCCCCCAGATCTTGTTTGTTGTCATTATGCACAACTTGTTTATATAACAACTATATATATTGTTTGATGAAACAACATTGAGATGACACAATATCCTGATCTCCTGATATCCTCCTCTCCAAGGAAGGAGGGGGGAAGGAATGTGGGTGAGTTGGAATGGCAATCTAAATCCCAAAGTTAAAAAAATAACATAAATGTAACTAAATATCTGATCCATATCCCATCTCCTCACATTCAACACTGATGGGACACCTAAATCCTGGGTGGCTCATTGGAAAAACACTCCATTGAGCACTGAGACTCATGAAGCTGATCCTCCAATTTGTAGGAAATGAAAAAGTGTGCGGAGAAGTAAATGTGGCAATGAATGGAGAGTGTACCATGCAGCACAAATGAAAATGTCACTAAGCTTGGCTTGGAATGAAATGAAGTAGCCATAGCAGCCATAGTAGTGTAGTTAGAATAAGAATAAGCTTTAAGAATAAGAATAAAATAATAAGAATGTTTGCAAGTCCCCATCCATTTTGGCAATAGTGACAATTTATTGTCCTTTTGCTGCCAATTAATTGTCTGCAAAGGATTTGTTTGATTGCTATCTTTGTTTGAAACGCAACTGCCTTGAAACTGCCTGTGAACATCAATGTGTGGAATATGAATAATACTTTGAAAGAAGACTGGAAGTTAAGATACTTGAAGGAAGCAGAAACTGCAGAATGATTGCTGGAAAGAGAAACTGAAACAAAGGATAAGAATAGGGACAGGATTTGGCCTTTGGAGGTAGCTGAGTTCTAAAAAGGAAGCGGAGAGGTTTTTACAAACAAAGCCTGAAGCTCTGAAACCCTTCAGGCAGAAGTAATAGCAATAGCCACCAAGTCTTCAAATCACAAATGTAATCAATTTTAAATCACATGTGTTGAGAGAAGGAAAAGGGGAGTCCGGAAACCGATCGAGGAGCAGGATGAGCCAGGATAGGAAATCGAGGCATCTAATGTCTTAAAAAGATGGGACATAATCTTGTGCTCTGTTGAAGGTGGGTTTCTCATTAAAGGTTGGTAAAAGAGCTGGTGAAAAATTGGAAATAGTTAAAAAGGAAACTTGAAGTTTAAAGGAAGTAAAGAATTTGAAGTTTCAGTATATGGAGAAATGGAAGTAAAATGGGCTCAGAGTTGAGCCAATTAGCAAAATCTTTTTGATTTGTAATGATATCATTTCTTTTTAATTTTGTTTGAATTTCGACAATAAGGATACAACTAGATTACATAAGGCATTGTTGTTACTACTGGATCCAAGGAAGGAGCCAAGCCGTCAATTTTAGGGTTAGGTGGCTAGTGGAAGATTGGATTTGATAAAGCAAAGTGGTGGGATCTGGTCCAGCAGGGACTGGTCCCATAGCTGACTTGATGAACATAACCCCTCCAAGGCTGGACCGAGAAAGTATGGAGCCACCAAGATCATTCTGCTTCCGGAGACCGATGCCTTTTGATTGGATCACCTTGGGGGAGAACTGGGGGGGAAGGGATTGCAGGGGAGGGCAACTGGGAAGAAGGAAGGGGCCAGCAGAGCCCATGGGCGAAGGAAGGCGGGCCAGGAGAACTTCTTCCCGGGGCCACATGGGGGAGAAGAGCTTGGGAGGGGTCGCAACATGGAACTCCCCATTTGCTGATCCAATGTGCCCTACTGTACATTTCTGAGGGAGATTGGATGGGGAGACAGATTTTGCCTGCTCCTAGTTCAGATTGGTTTGGATAAGAGAGCTATGAGAAGCCTATCGACACAAAAGATTCCCAAACACCATTGGCCCATGCTCAGAGATGGGCTCTCTGTCCCTCTCTGCTTCCCATGAGTTTCTTCAACCCAGCCTCCCTCTGCATGGACTTCCAGATAACTGCCATGTTGCCCTGAGGAGTAATTGTGAAGAAGCTGAGTGGTAATTGAGAAGCCTTGCTTGAAGGGAAGGGTGATATGAGAGCAAGGTCTCTTGCCTCTGGCTGTTTGCTAAGGATGACTGCCCTCCCCATGGCTGGGTGCCATCTCTGGTGCCCCCCACCCCGGCCATGGTCCCACAGTGGTCGGGAGGCCAGGAGGGATCCCCTGAAAGGAACAGGGAGGACCAGGTGGAACAAAGGGTCATCCCCTCGTGAACCTGGAGGGCACACTGATGATCCACCAATTCTTATGGGGAGCCATGGGATGACCTGAAGGGAGTTCCTGGAGAGACCACTGAGCTGGACCACTGAGTGGGGGTTAGAAGAAAAGTAGGAACACACCAGGCAATCACCAAGGGACCTAACTGGGATAAGGCAGGACCATTTGAGCTAAGCTGGAGGCGTTTTCTGTAAAAAGGAAGACTGTCATGGAAGTAGACAGGTCTATCTTTTTGACTGGAATCTTATCGACCCCTATGAATCTTATTCGCTGAGATGGCAGCATCTCAGATTTTGGCCAATTCAAGGTGATAATGGCGCATTGGCTAGTGATCAGTAGATGCTGATTGGTGGCCAGTAGTAGATGCTTGAGGTGGGAGTTAGGAGTGGTAGTTAGAGATAGGAAAGGTGGGTGCTAGTCGACCTCTCAAACTTGGTGAACCCCTCCTGTGGGCTGTGGTGAGCAGACTGAAGTCACATGAATTGACAGGGACTGTGGTGAAACTGAGAATGAAAACCCTGAAAAGACCTGGGAAGTGGACTGAAGATGATAGCTGGATAGCGACGGATTATGGAGAATTGATATGATAATAAAACCAGTATGATGTATCTATGGAATAGTAAGTTGACCAACTTGCCATTTCTTTGTGACAAGAATGGTTAGAAGTCATGCAGAGGAAGAATTCTGAGATTGCTCAGTCCTTTTGGCCTGTTGGAAGAATAAGGAAACCTCAGTACTCTGGTCTGCTGGAAAAGGGGACGGTGAGTAAGTTCCTACCTTTAAATGGTCTTCGGGCAGCTTTTGTGCTGGTCATGCATGACATTTGGCTGACTTTGGAGGGTGCTGTTCGGGCTGGGGATGGGGGTGGGGATCCTGGAGACTTGTGGGATCCTGGCGATAATTCTGGACTGGTGGGTGGTGTCCGCGAGTAATCCGGCTGGTTCCTCTGGTGATACCTTCCAGGTGGCTCCCTGGTCTACGAACCCAGGGGGTTCCCTGCGGTGAGTGAAAAAGCCCAACTGGCCACTGCTGAGAGTCCGACAAATGTCTCCAGTGTTGCGAGGGCCTCTGGAGCCTCTCCCCCTTGCCGTTCAGAGGGTTTCTCCTCTGGCCCTCTGCCTCCGAAGGCCTCCTGGGGAGACTGGAAGGGCCTCTTCGGACTGAGAGATCTCCTGCCCTCCTTTTCGCTGGGATTCAGGCCTTCGAGAAAATTTTAGCCTTGCGGGCGTCATCTGTCTTTCCTCCTGTTTCTTGGCCGACAGTCCTTTCAGGGTGTCTGCAACAGAAAGGGCAAGGCTGGACTTCAGTGTCCTTTACCTTGAACCAGAAAGGGCTCTGGAATTCCAAGGGGGCGAACTTAAAGGGAACCTCCCAGAGCTTCTTGAAATGACACAGGAACTGTACGGCCTCTATAAGGATGAGCCTCTAAGGGCCGAGTTTGGAAATGGACTGTATAGCAAATGGAGAGCAGCCTTTTGTGCTGCCTCGACAACAGAGAAGCCAACTCCAGGGGAGGGCTCTCAGTTAGGTGTGCAGACAGGGAACTGAGGATCAAGGTATATAAAAGCCAGCTCTAAGGACCCTAAGGTAAAATGCTTACCTTAAGGGTCCTGCTCTGAACCTTAAGGTAATCCTAGCTGAACTGATGGGATAGACATCCCGACCTTGCTACCTCTTGCTCTTCTCAGGGGGAGGCAGATGCACATCACAGCTACCAGCACCAGCATGAGACTTTATTGTAGGGGTGCTAGCCGACAGAAAGCCAGGGAGCAGGCAGAATGACGGAGACGTCTGGTGAGCAGCTGGCACCAGCCCCGGCAGTTAGAGCAGGCGAGGGCTGGTCGTCTGAGGAATTTTGAGGAGACATCCAGGCCGGAAGAGGCGGAGTCAGAGCGGCAGAAGAGGAGACACACTCTTGAGGTAGCATCTCATCAGCAGAAGGAGACATCACTCCAGGATTCAACGAGCAGCCATTAGGGGATTGGGGCATCAAGGAGACATCATCACAGGGAGACATCATCCGTTCTTCCAAGAAGCGGGATTCTGTCAGATCTCTTTGGAGACAAGCTCCAGGGGAAGACGTCAGGCAGCTTCCGCGTTCTTGGGGGAGGGGTCTTCCGGGGCCCCATGTAGAGGACCGTGGGGAGGAGGGGACACCCAGTAACTTCGCCAGAGCCTGTCTAAAGACAGGGGAAGACGAAAGACCAAAGATGGACCAGACTCGCAAGAGGCCCGTGGAGGTAGTGAAGAGGTAGGGCCAGGCACGGCCCATAGCCCCAAAAGAGCGGGACCCCTGGCCGACGGGGAGAATCCCACCTGGACCGGCACAACAGAGACAATGACACCCCACGCCCGCTCGGCGCGCACAGGAGAGTGGACTGGACCCGAAAAGATCCCGGACAGCATCCCCGGGGGGGCGGCACCCCACCAAGTGACGAACTCCAAGGGAGACTGAAGCCCACCAGAGCGCGAGTCCCGACCGACCTCGGGACCTCCACCGTTCCACTCGGGCCCGCATCCAGCCGAGCTGTGGACCGAGAGCTCAGAACCATAGTAGACCGCGACAAGCGTCCTCCCCACCAACGGCCCGAGCCGGAACGACTAGGAGCTGGAACACGGATGGAAGAAAGGATACCGAAAACCCTGTGTATCACCCCCAACCTCATCAACGATCACCAATCGAGGATCTGGATCATCGAGACTCGCCAAAATGAGGGGCTCCTGCGGCGACCAAAGGAGCCGGCCACGAGAGAGACCGCCGATAGACTTCTCGGCCCTCGAGAGAGCCGATGTCTGAGTCGGTGATCTGGAGGACCCACCTCTGAAGCTCCCAAGTGAGGTCTCCACGCCTCGCCTCGCCATACATCGCCCCTCGAAGCCCGGCACCGGCTCGAAGGCCGAGAGGAGAGGAGGCTGAGCCAGGGGCCGGGTTCTTTCTGGGCATCGGTTCTGACATGGGCCGGTTCGAACTGCCTAGGTTTTCTGGAGTTTGAAGGAGATTGAGAAGCTGTTGGGCAGCGGGCATTTCTTCTTTTTTAAGGAGAGGGATTCTTTTCTTTGGTGGAAGCGATTAATCCTAAGGATTAATTTGTTCTTCCTCTTGATTGTTCTCCTCTATTGGAGCCTGTTCACGCTTTCTTCTATTTCTGTGTTGAAGAGAAACTAAATGCAAACCGCCAAAAGAAGGTTGGTGAATCCTATGGACATCTTAAAACCACACCTCCTGAAGTTTTCTGAAGAGGGTTTGTGTTCTTTTAAATAGTAAAAACAGCCAAAACACAGTTGTCTTATAGCAAAAAGAAAAGATTTAAACAGTATATATATATATATATATATATATATATATATATATCTTCTTTTTTTTTTTTTTTTTTTTTTATAGTACAAAGAGTAAAAAAATTTTTTTCAGAACAGAAAAAAGAGAGAGAGAGAAAAGAGAAAGGATGCGAAAAAGAGAGAGAGAGAACCCAAACAAAAAACAAGATAAGTAAACAAAAAAGCAAAGGCCCCACAAACAACTAAGGGAAGAAGAAAAATGCGAAAAAAAAAAAACTTAAATAAACGGATAAACACAAACACAACAAAAAGACAATAAAAGCTAAAAAAAAGCAGCTTTGGGTTCAAAATCAAAAAATTCCCAGGTAAAAAGCCTAAAAAAATTCTAGCCTTAGCCCAGCCTAGAGACCGTAGCCTGATAGTACTGCAGCAAAGCAGCCAGATCTTGGGGAAGCGTGGTGTGGCTGAGGAGAAGCAAGACCTCAGCTCAGCCAATAAGAGGCCTCAGCTCTATAGACGCCTGGCCGAATCAAGTGTTTAGCAATGTCAGATACTGGCCTGTTGAGTGAAGGTAATGCCATACTACAGTACAATGGAGTGATGAGATAGCAGGGTAGCTTCGGTAATACAATCTTGGACTGTGCGGTTTGGGGATAACTTAAGGCCCCAGACACCACTGCACCAGACTTTACATTTATCTGTTTTTTGGGAGGGGGTACTCTCTGCTGCTCATTTATCTGCATTTTTATGAGTATTTTTTTGTGTACATTACTGTTTCCCTTTCATTTTATTGGGATTAAGGTTTGTATTTTTTTGCAGATTTTTGCCCCCTAGGCTGTCTGCTTCTGTTGATCATCAGCCCCCTCCCAGCCAACTGGCTCATTTCTTCCTGTCAGCTGCACTCAGTATGCATTATTAAAGCAAGCATCCAAGGATGGTGTAAGTTTTTTATAAGCCCCATCCCCTGCTCCCACCTAGTGTTGCTGCTGGGTTGGTCATGTAATAGGCATCAGCCTTGTACCATCCCTCATTTCTGCAAGGAGCTGACATAAGCAGGGTATGCTGCCAACCCACAGGAAACACTGCATGAAGGTTTCTCCAGTCTCCACTAAATACATCCAGCTATGTGCACGTGACCCTTGGAGCATGCACTCTCTCAGTCCTAGGAAGAACTCACACATCTTCCCCTTCTTGTGCTGTCAGCCACCTGCTAATTGAACTTGTGTCACCTGACTCATAGTCTGTCCTCTACATCACTGGCTCAGGTAGCAGTTTTGTACATTTTTAGTATTTTTTTATTTTTTTATTTTATTTTGAAGTTTGTTTGCCAGGATGGTCCATTGGGCCAAGTGAACCCATTTTCAATGGAGTCCTGGGGAGAAAAGCTCCATAGGTACAATATCAAGTAACAATATATAAAAGTAATACAATAGCATAATGTCAGGAAAAGAATAAAATTAAAATAAAATAAAATAAAGTAAAAAGAAAATACAATACAATAATGCAATAAAATTAAAGTAAAATACAAAACAATATTGTAATAGTATGTAAGATTGAACAGAAGAGTACATATAAGCATGTGAGAATGTTAATACAGCAGGAATGTGAAGCTTAGTGACAATTCATGTCAATTTATAATTTTTTTTTTTTTTTTTAGGAATGTTAAGGAAGGAAATAGTTAGAAGTAAATGCAGAAGAATATAGACTTAAGAGATTATTTACAATGTGACTGGGGAGGTAAGATAGTAGCTGGGGATGTTATGTAGGATGGTACATGAGCATTCCCAGTGAGGTGATAAGTATGGGTGATAAGGAAGTAGCTGGGATGTTATGTAGGATGGGAACATGAACATTCCCAGAGAGATGATAAATGTGTGTAGGAGAGTTTTGAAGATGGGAAGGTTGCTGGTGCTGCGGATATGAGGTGGGAGTGAGTTCCAGAGACGGGCAAGGGAAAATGAGAGTAAGAGTTTGCCTGCTGGACGGGCAGGTTTGTGGAGTTCAATTAGGTTCTGAGTGTTGGTTCTAAGGGGTCTGTTAGGTTGGTGTATGGTGAAGGTTGAGGTGAGTGAGGGACAGAGTGAGGGCTTGAAAATGAGCTTATGAGCATGAGTTAGTTGAGTGTAGATAAGGTAATTAGGGAGCTCTAGCCAGTTTAGTTTATGTAGGGCAGTACAGTGATGGGAGGAGGATCTGTGGCCAGTGGTGAATTTAGCGATTTTGTTGTAACAGGAGGAGAGTTTAGTTTTGGTAGAGGATTTTAGGTTGGTTAGAAGTGGGGCCCCATATAGGAGGGAAGGGATTAGATATGTGGTAGAGAGGAGGAGTCTAGTGGATGGAGAGAAGAAGCAAATATGGCGATTGAACATACCAAGTTTTTGGTGTGTTTTTTTAATGTTTGTTTGTATGTGGGAATCAAAACTAAACTGATTGTCAATGAGAGCTCCTAACAGTTTAGCAGAGGAAATGACTTCTATGGATGTGTTGTTGTGACTGGTTATAAGGAAAGAGTTTATGTCGATAGCTATGTTTTTGAATGGGGTAAATATCATGAGTTTGGTTTTTGATGGATTTAGAGCTAGGTGGTTTTCATGCATCCATTTTTCAGTAGTTGAGAAGGCATCCTGAGTTAGTTTTAAAAGGGAGGGAATGGAGTTAGCAGCACAGATAATTGTAGAGTCGTCTGCATATTGGACTATTTTAGCATTTGGGATATTGTGGTGGAAGTCGTTAATGAAGATGTTGAACAGTAGGGGCCCTAATATGGAACCTTGGGGTACACCAGTGACTGTGCTGAGGAATGAGGAGGTGGTTTTCTTCCATTTAACTGATTGTTGCCTATTGGCAAGGTAACTTATAAACCAGTTGATACAGGAGGATGAAAGATGTAGGTTGGAGAGTTTGGTCAGGAGTAGGGAGTAGGAGATGGTATCAAATGCCTTAAATAGGTCTAGGAGGAGGGTGGAGACAATTTGGTTAGAATCTCTAGCTTTATTTACAGTTTCGAGGAAGGAGAGTAGTGCAGTAGTGGTGCTATGACCGTGTCTGAAACCATGTTGTGTTGGGGTTAGTAGGTGACTATTGATGAGGTATGGTAGTAGTTGTATGTGAATGCATTTTTCCAGGAGTTTGGAGATGGGAGATAAGATGGCTATGGGCCTAAAGTTAGAGATGTTATTATTGTTACCTCCTTTGTGGAGGGGAATAATGTAGGCTTTTTTCCAAATTTGGGGTACATAACCTTCTTGGATTGACCTATTTATAAGTATACAAATAGGGAACGCGATGGCATCAGCAGCTGTTTTTAGGAAGAAGGAAGGGATATTATCAGGGGCATTCGAGCAAGGTTTTAATTTGAGAAGGAGTTTTTTTATGGTAGATACAGGTATGGGTTTGAGAGAGAAGAGAGGGGTGTGGGAGGAGGAGGAGGAATCTGAGGAGGAAAGGGTGGTGGTAATTTCTGGTTGGTGAGAGGAGTTGTTTGTGAATGATGATGTTAATTTAGATATGGAGTCAATGAAGAAGCTGTTAAATTGGGAGGCTAGGTCGGTATCAGTATAATGGTAAAATTGTAGTGATGCTCTTTATTTTTGTCAGTGGGAGGCGAATAGGGTATGGTGTAATTTTAACTTATGATTTTATTATTTCAGGAGGATTTTTTTCAAGTTTTTTGTCTAGTAATTTTTATTGGTTAAAGGCACTGACTTTAGGGACTCATTCTCTTTAGGTGTCTTAGCTGCTGTGACTTACTATGTCTAAAGTAAGGATTTCTGTGTTTTTAATGAAGTAACTGTTTTGAATATTTACAGCCATTTTCATGCTTATTGATAGTTTTGATGGCATGTCACTGTATTTTATGTGCATTTTGTTACATTTCTATATTTTGTTGAATTTTGTTTAATTTTATATGGTATTTTACTCCCACTTTTCCTGTATTCTGACTGATTGGTTTACCCTGATTTTTTAAGTATTATTTTTTCTTAAATTTAGGGTGATTTATCTTTTTTAATGTCACATTTATTTTTTTGTTCTTGATTTAGGTGGAAAATGATTTTCTGGATAGTGTCATTGTCCCATCTTTGGATACCTTATTCTCCTTAAAAATGAACAGGATAAATTAGCTGATTATTTTAAGTAGCTTTTTAATGACATTTCATTATGTTTCTATTTTTTAGAGTCAGATTTAAAAAACAAAGTATATTTTTACATTATTTTGCTTTATATTAATATTTTGTTGACTAGTTTCATTTTACAGGTGATGTATGATTAGATTTTGATTTTTGACAGTACTTTATATGTGTTTTATGGTTGTCATAGCCTTTTTTCTTATTTCTCCAAGAGGAATCAATGGAAAAAGCAATTCTTTTTTAACTGGGTGATTGACAATATCATCATGTTATGGCACACTTTATGGTGATTTAAACAGCTCACAGATGTTTCTAAGTATCTATACAGTGTGCCAGATATATAATTTTTAAAAATGATAACAGATGCAGGACTGAAAAGAAAACTAGTAACAAAACAAATGATCCAGGCAGCAGCAGGTGTCAGCCAATACAAAGATTTATTTTAAAAAATCCAACCACAAGCTTTCACCCTGACAACAATACAGGGCTTTTTCAAGTGTGAGTGCAAATATAAAATCCAGTCAATATATACTCCCATTCATAAAAAAGGTGGCAAAAAAAATTAAAGAGACACTCTGAAAACATAACAAGTGTTACACAACAACCCACTAACAGATATAATCAAAACCACATTTTACAGTCGTCCCTGTACATTACATAGCATATTATGAATTTGTTACAAATATTTAATCATAGGGTATTTCAAATTAATATGTATTAAGATATATATTTTTACCACACTCCTTATGATATATTTATCTTCATCATGGACCCCATAAGGACCCTAAATATTGGATGAGATTAAAGCATGTAGATGACATCACCAAAGTTTATCTGTACATCGAAAGTCTCACCAAAGCTCGTACATTTGCCTCTACCTACCAAATTTTGTGTTACTTGATAAAAACAAATGTAAAAGCTTACATGCTACAAACATATGACAGAGACAACAGCACCTCACAAATACCTTGGCCCATCTAAAATAACCACACACAAAATTCACATAAAACAACCCCCAAAAAAGACTACTCACCCAAAATCAACCTCCTAGAAATTAAATGCATTCTTATTATAAAGAAATTAAAATAAAAAACAAAAAAAATCTAGACAATCTAAAAAAGCACTATTTGCAAAATGGACCAGAATTTAATTATTTAAATTAAATAAAAATACACTAAAAAATCACTACAAAACTAAAAACAACCTTAACAGTCAGTAATGTGCCAAAACACTTAAAATAAATAAAGTGTCATTACAAGAACAAATATTAAAATTTACCTCAGAACTAGAGGTCAAAGACACCCCATTCGTATAAATCTATGGATACTACGTAAAGACTCAATTAGTATAAACATACGGAATTAACTAGACTAATGAAGTCCATGGGAAACACCATACTTAAATACAAACAAATGGAATACTTACAGGTCAAGATTGTCTGATTCATGAAATACTTAAATTATGTGAAGTGGTCATATAATGGGCCAGATTCAATAACACCTACATTAAGATTACACTAAGTGCACACTAAATATACATAAGCTGTATTCAACAACATCCCCAACACATTTTTGTGCTTTCTAGTCACTCAGAAAGATTATACTAAGTGTACATGTAGTCTATACTTTGTGGTAACCTTTATGAACCACCCCCAGTATTTAAAGCTATAAGAAAATCAGTAGGAAAACTAAAATCAGGAGGAAGAAGGTGTGAGTTATGCTTGTGTTGTCTGCTCACACAGAACAGGGTACACTTAGTGTAGGCAGTAATGAATCTCAGGGAGTATCTTGCTGACATCTAGGTGGCCAGATACAACTTGGTGCTGCAGCACTGTCAATAAATGGACATATCCTCATCCATGCAGTGTTACAAAACCTGCTGAATAGAACAATCATGGGGTGCATGTACAAGGAACGGTTGTGTGCATCCCTGTACAATTCCCTTACACACACTGCTTACCTGTACAGGCTTAGCCATTGGGATAGTAACTAACATGGTGAAGTGCATGTGAGACACAATGGGGCACAAATACAATATCTGACAACACATATATGGGGTGATGGGATCCTATAGTAAGAATGTGACATCACAGTTTGTACAAACGTGAGGCAGCATGCAAGGACTTCCTAGCATTTTGTGCCTCATACTTCAACTGTTGGGCTGCACTTTGAAGATAATCCCTATCTTGTGAGCTTCCTACCAATGATGCTCCACGAGCTGGCATGCAGCCATTGCTGAAGGATTACTCATGCCCTTAGTAATGTTTAGTTTCAGCCAACATATTTTGCACAGTTTTGTTATGTGTTAAGCAGTCAGCAGAAGCAGTTTGTGACCATTTTGACGACTGTACCATCATAGGTTCATAGGTGAGTACTAAGCTATCATTCTTGATGGGACATTTTAAGTCCAGCCATGCTCCCTATTTGTTATCCAGCTGTGTTATCACATAAATGTTTAACTATCCTCTTCATATTACTGTATTTTAATACTTCTGATTTGTAGTAGATCATTTTGCTTGGGTCTTGCCTTCAATGTATAAGGGATTGCTACTGTAAGGTACAGTATTTAAGCATTGGTTCTGTCCATTAGGAGGACATGGGTAATTAATTTTCTATTTCCTATCTGCTGGTCCAAATTACTCTTAATAGGGTCATGGAAGGCCTTTTTTTTACATATACTAGGAGTCTGTTCCAAAGTAGTGGTATCCAGCGGAATATGTACCTGCCCCTGCAGACTGCTCTTTTATGTTGAATAAGAGGTTGAGGTCTCTGGACTAATATTTCTAATACAATTTGACTTGTGGATGTGCAGAAGGTCCATTAGTGCTGGGTCTGTGGATGTCTTATAAGCCAGGCATAGGTCACCTCTTAGTACTCTGTCTGAGGCACATTAGTGACAGGGCTTTGAATTGTTTTTTGTAGATCATGTGCCTTAGGTCTCCTATTGTTTTTTTAAGGAACCTATGTGGACAGTCCAGTTCTTGCAAGTGTCTGGACAGAAGAGTAGCCTATTCTCATACTGGGAGCCAGACCTAGGCCGTCTGGGTAAAACCAGGGATGCTAACCACTAGACCAAATGGGACAACACAGGTGGATTTATGGCAATATATAAAGAAGCAGAAATAGGTTGCACTAGGGGATTATAGCATCAGGGATGTAAGAGCACAATAGTTTTAATTCAGTGTTATAAAGCAAATATTCCAAAATGGCAGTGAGAAAATTACAGTCTTGAACCCAGCAAAATCAAGCAAAACTGTTATGCTAGTGTGACCCTGAAATTTCACCATTGTAGCTGTGCAGTTAGTGAAATTTTGCTCTGCTTAAAGAAATGTTTTACAAAACAATCCACTTTCACAGAACACTAAATGTTGGCATACCATGTACATTAATGTTGGCACATTCAATTACACACTTACACATTTTTTCCTCAGTTTCATTATCCGAGTTGCCATTCTGACAACTGTTTACACTGAGAAAAATTCTGATTTTAGATCAGTTTAATCTTTTAATTGCCTTTTGTCCTTTGCTTCTGACCTACCACCAAGATAGATCTTTTTCTTTGTAGAAGTGTCGATCATTGAGCTGCACCAGACCTGTGGCACACAAGAAACGTTATATAAGCTGGACATTTCAGTCTCTCTTTTGCACATCCCATAGTTTCATTCTTGGGAAAGTATGTGAAGCCTTTTGCTCCAAAACATAGTGCATGCTAATCATCCAATGATGTATTTTTCAAGCTTTTTGATACTTGTTGATACTTCAGTCACTACCTAATACTAAATACATTATATAGAATCCATGGAAGCAAGTGACTAGGTAATATATTTTTGTAGATTATTCCTTCCTTCCCACATGCCTGTAGTGCCTCTGACTGGTGAAATGACACACATGGCATAGAGCTACTAGCTATGGCAACATGATTTTATTCCCTTGTCTAAACTGTGATTAAAGTGCAATCCTTCTGCAGTTGTGGTCATAATGTTATAAACTGTCCATAGTTGTTCCTGATGGGAAGTAGTACAGTTGTCCAACAAGATGCTGTGATGATTATTTTAGGTAAAAGTGAATCAGCTTGAACAATCCCAGTTTTAGAAAATATAATACTTATTTCATGGATTTACTTGCAAGGTCAAAGCTATGTTTACAACTTAGAACATCAAAAGGACAGAGTTATAAAGTTTACAGACAGTACGTGTTTGTCACAAAATGAAATTGCATACTTGCCTGTATGAGTAGATAGGTTTGGGAAACGTTTTCGAATGAAGGTCCTGTGCATTGTGAGGAGCTAGGTGTGGCTGTGAGTACTGAGGCTGTGTGCTGTAAGACACATTGTACAGACCAGCTGGAGAGCACTGTGGGAAAAAAAGGAGACAAACGTATTCAATGTTCATCAAAGTATCCACCCAAAATTCTGATGCATTTTGAGTAGGCCTTTGTTCATACAGTTTAAGTCATAGAACTCACAATCCAAAATTGTAAGGTTTCCATTTCAAAAGCAGATAATCACAATGTTGACTTTCATTTTGTTGTCTCAGTAAAGTCGATGGCTAGAATTTCATGGTATATTCTAGATGCAAGATCACACAGTCTCAGAGAATGGATGTGCCTTTTTCCACTGAAGGAGTGTAACTTTAGAATTAGAGTTAGAATAAACAAGTGGGCATGTGGAAGGTGAAACATTTCAACATGGAGCTGCAAAGGGCTATCAACCTGCACAAAATTGCATTTGTGCTGTTTTGTGTTTTTTGCTTACAGGAATTAGGATTCCAGTCATCAACTTTATTCTGAACATATTTATAAGCCGGATTTTAACTGACGATACATACATACTTACAAATATTTCAAGCAAGGGCATTAATGCCCTTCTAGATTGACAATATAGCAAAACACTTGTCCCCATAATAAGTGTCCAGGCTGTTCTTAAAAATATCTAAACTAGTACTTGCTTTAATGTAATTTGGTAGTCTGTTCCATGCATCGGCTTTTCTGTCAGAGAACCAATTAGTACACTTCTCATTCCTATAGAATATTCTACACAGGTTGTCTGATGACTCTCTAGTACTTTTTGATAACCCCAAACATTTCCAGAGGTAGTTGTCTCTAAATGCCCTATATACCTGAATAAGATCTCTTCTTAGATATCTGCAAGAGACACTTACAAGTTCAGATATTTTAGTCTTTCATAATTTACATTTTCACATCCATGGATAGTCTTGGTATATTTTCGCTGTACTCTTTCCAGTTTACTCATGCTTCTTTTCTTATAGGGTTTCCATATTGTTATTCCATATTCAAGTTTGGGTCTAATGTAACTAACAAACAATGACTTCATCATTTTTGATTTCCTAGACTTTATAAATCTTTCTATACACCCTATAGTTCTATAGCTACCATTAACCAGTTGGTTGATATGATTAGAAAACCTCATAGCTGAATCTACCCATATACATACCCACATCCTTATATGAGTCTACAGTTTCAATCACTGTGTGATGTACTAAATATTCACCTTTCAACTTATGTCTCCCAAATCTCATATGCTTAGTTTTTGATGCATTTATCAGCATATTATTTTCCTGTGCTGAAATGATCATTTAGTCAAGTTTTTTGCAGACATGCCTTATCTGCAACACGTGTAATCAGTTTACCCAATTTAAGGTCATCTGCATTTAGACTACAGAACACCTCAGATGCAAAAGTTAGGTCTGAAAGATATGATCTAAACAAGTAAGGGCCTAGGACAGAGGCCTGTGGGACACCCTGACTGTAACCAAGGATTTCACCTGTCCAGTTACTGTATGATACTTGCCATGTCCTATTTGTAAGCCATGCAGCTATCCATCTTATCAAGAGTACATCAATACTTAGTTGTACTAATTTATTGATCAGTGTTTTGTGTATGACTCTATCAAATGCCAAAGTTAAATCTATATAAATTACATCAGAGCACAATTTTTCATTCACTGCTGTTATTATATTGTTAAAGAACATCAGGTTACAGGTGGTAATAGATCTATTTTCAACATATGCATGCTGATATATGGTTTCAAGTACCAACCTATCCAGTTCTGACAATAATGTATCCAGTATTACCTTCTCCATTATTTTTCCACAAAAAGGTCTATATGACTCTGGGTTTGTCCTACTCCCCTTTCTCTTAAAGACAGGTTTAATAAGTGCATGTCTTCAATCTTGAGGAATCTTCCCATATTTATATGACCCAGGGAATAATAGATATAATGGTACCATAAGTTCTTGCTGAAGTGTTCTCAGGTCATCGTTGTTAATTCCGTCTCCTCCCTGTGCTTTGTTTGGATCCAGTTTGCGCAGTTCTTTTTCAACATAATCTAATTTGATTCCAGTATCTGCAGTTACCTGGATGTCTCTAGGACAAGTTATTACCCCTTTTGTGGAGCCATTTCTCAAACAGGACTATATTGGAATACACACACATTTTTATTGCTTATAACACAGTTTTGAAGGAACACAAGAAAAACATGAAAACTAATGTGAAAAGAAAGGGAAAAAAGGAACAAGTTTTGCGATACAGCCACTTCACTTAATCTAGACAAAAAGAGGCACATATATCTATCTATCTATATATATATATATATATATATATATATATATATATATATATATATATATATATATATATATATATATGTATGTATCTACTTTACATGGTCTACAGTTCATAAAGCCAAAGACCATATGGCCGAGACCACGTGAACGACTTTTGAAATGTCGATCATGTAAAGAAAAAAGAAGAAACACAACAATAACTAACCTAAACATTGCTAGGAGGGGACAAGCTCCCCTGCACCCCCCGTGGGGGGCTCCACCCCCCACACTCCCCGAAACTTAAATATACCAACTACAAGATCGCACTACAGTGCAGAAGATGGAAATCTTTCCATTCCGCACTTTACGGAGATGCCCGTTCCACATGGTCGACATTTCAAAAGTCGATCATATGGTCTTGGCCATATGGTCTTCGACTTTCTGAAATGTCGACCATGTGAAGGGGACCCATATGTATATACTTATGTATATATTTATGTTTTTCTCTCTCCCTCTCTCTATGTATGCATGTATGCATGTATGTGTGTGCGTGTGTATATAAAACCAAGACATTCCAGCATTCCATCACTGGTGGTGCAAACAGAAGCACATTAAACAGTAATGTTATAAATAAACTACTGCTATGCTTAACCATTTATATGTTGCCTCATTCATTCATATGACACCCATTCTAATCATATGATATACATGATAACATAACATGATAAAGCTATTTAAATTGTGAAATTAATTATTATACATTAAGAAAGCAATACATTAATTCTAGTGAAATCTAGCAAGCCAGACTAACATAAATGTATCATATCGCCAAATTAAAATTTTGATATTTAACAGCATCTACAAGTAAGTTATATGTTGATAAAAAAAGAAGTTATGTATTTACCATAACATTCCATCTATATTATCGATCTTCATATATCCTTGACGTATGGGACTCAATTCCGACTCTCAGAACTGGCTCGTTCTTTATAACAGCGTGCGATAACCAAAAACTCTCGAGCTAAGACCCTACCCAGAATGCCCCTCTCTAGAGTACCTCAGATTGAGTTTGCTGCTATACAGGAAGATGGGAAAAATAATCTTATAACAATTGAAGAGGCTATGTCCAAGGTCATATATGAAATAACAGATAACCAAGACTAGAGTCCATTCCTCCCAGGAGTCTGAAGGAGGGTGGGGTGTCAAGGATAAATGAAGATTGACAACGCAGATGGAACATTATGGTAAGTACATAATTTCTTTATCTGATGCTGCCAATCTTCATTTATCCTTGACGTATGGGACAGAATCCACAGCTACCTTATATCTTGGGAGCCAAAAGACACTCCTCCCCTAGAGAATAGCTCCAATTTGTAATGAGTGATGAAGGTATGTGAAGTAGCCCAGGTTGCAGCTGCACATATTTTATCCATGGAAGCCTTTGAGTGAAAAATGGCAGATGTGGCTATTGCCCTTGTAGAATGCTCTCTTACTGGGGCTGGTAATTGGAGGTTTTTCTTATTGTTGATGAAATTTATACATTCCCTTAACAACTTAGATAAAGTGACTTTTGAAACTGGTTACCCATGGATGGACTTGAGAAGGAGAAAAATAACTGGTCCAACTTCCTAAATTCCTTAGTTCTGCTGAAATACAAATGGAATTGTCTGTGAACATCCAGTAAGCGTAAACAATATTCTCCCTTGTTAGAGAAGTTAGGGAAGAAGACTGCTAAGTCAATAGATTGATTAATGTTAGTTTCCAATACTACTTTTGGAAGAAAGGATGGGTTGGTTCTTAGCGACACCCTGTCCTTATGAAAAATCAAATATGGAGGTTTCTGCCGGATGTAACGGCTACCAACAAAATAGTCTTCCATGAAAGGAACTTCAAATCACAAGTAGCGGCCAGCTCAAAAGGAGAATGGACCAAGGACCATAAAACCATAGTAAGATCCTGGAGAACGAGAGTGTCCCTATCAAGTGTTTTAACCTCAAGGTGACATTAATGAATGCTCTTCAAAGCTATCATGAAAGTTGGAAATAGCAGCTAGATGAACTTTGATGATAGAAGAAGAAGCTCCCTGTTCAAAAAGTGTAGCTAATAATTCCAAAACCTTTTCAACTGGTTCCAAAAAGGGATCAATTACATTATTACGTGCCCAAATAGAAAATCTTTTTCACTTACTGTGGTAAAGCTTCCTAGTTCTGGAAAGCCAACAAAATTTTTTGAACCGGAGAGGACAGATAATTTTGCCAGGTGATCAATGGAATTGGAGGAACCAAGCTGTAAGTCTGAGGTTTTTCAGATTGGGGTGAACTAGTCCCTGTGGATGGGATAGGAGGTCTAGATCTGGGCCAAAGTCCATAGATGGTGAATTAGGTGAGGCCAAAGAAAGGGGAACCAAACTTTTCAAGATCAGAATGGAGCAATGAGAATTGCCTTGCCCTTCAACCTGATGGCTTTCTTCAAGAAGTGAGGTATTAATGGAACCAGGGGAAAGGCATAGAGCAGACCCAAAGGGCAATCGCGAAGGAGAGTGTCTCTTGGGGACTCCCCCTGAGGGGGGATTAGGGCAAAGTAGCTGCTGCACTTGTTGTTCAAGGGTGATGCAAACAAATCGAAGGAAGGTTGGTCCCAGCGACGGAAAATCTCTTTTGCCACTCTAGGATTGAGAGACCACTCATGAGGCAGGAGGATGCATCTGCTTAGCTTGTCTGCTATCACGTTCGAGCTCCCCAGGATGTGTACTATCACAAAGTGGTTGGAAGAGATCGCCCATTGCCATACTATGACAGCTTCTTGATACAGGGGGTAAGACTTGGTTCCTAACCCTGTTTGTTTATATACCAGACTACTGACATGTTGTCTGATTGAATCGCAATCGTTCCTAGATGGAGGGATGTTTGGAAGGCTTGTAGCACTAAGAGCACTGTCCTCAGTTCCAGAACATCGATATGCAGTTCGGCCTCCATCAGGGACCAAGTGCCTTGGACTGTTCTGCCCAGATAATGGCCCCCTACCCCATCTGGGTGGCATCTGTGGTCACCATAGCCATGGGTTGGGGTGAAACAAAGGGTTGGCCTATAAGAATTTCCCTGATTCCATCCACCAGGATAAGTCCATCTTGCAGCAGTTGGTGATTCAGATGAGATGCATAAAGGGATGAGTGAGGATTGACCATTGGGAGGCTAGAAGCCACTGCAGAAATCTCATGTGAAATCTTGCTAGTTGAACCAGCATGATGGTCGCTGCCATGGATCCTAGAGCTTGTAGAAATAATAGCTCGGATACATTGTCATGAGAGAGAATTACTTCCACCTGGGACCTTATCTTCTGCAATCTGTGAATGGGAAGGGATGCTATGCATGAGGTTGTATCCAGGCAGGCTCCTATAAACTCCAATTTTTGAGTCGGACTTAGTTGGGATTTTGTATGATTCACCGTGATACCTAGATGAGCACAAGTATGTAGAATAAAATCTCTTGTCTATTCTAGTAGATGCCTGGTGGGACGGGTGATGAGCCAGTAGTCTAAATATGGAAACATTCGGAATCCGTGCAGTCTCAAGTGAGCTGCTATGGCTGCCATGCACTTGGTGAACACCCGGGGGGCTATGGTGAGACCGAAAAGTAGAGCTCTGAACTGATAGTAAATGGCTCCCAGCCAGAAAGAGAGGAACATTCTGGAGCACTGGTCCAATTTTATGTGGTAATACACATTCTGGAGGTCTATAGAGCACATCTGGATCCTATCCGGTGTGGTGGGACTTCTTGGATGACTATTTTTTCTAGAATTTTCTGAATTTCCTGAGCTGCCTGATCCCTCTAATTGGGTGGAACATCAGGGATTCTTCTTCCTGTTCTTGGAGTGAATATGAATGGAATGTAGTATCCTCTGGCAATGATCCTTAGCACCCAAGTATCTGTGGTTATTTGTCGCCAGGCTAGTGAGTGCAAGGAAATTCTTCCTCCGACTGCCTCCAGATGTAAGTAGTCGGGCCTCCCTTCAGGAGAACTGGTAGGGTTTCCCTGAGAAGGAATATCTGGAACCCTGATTTTGCAGGTCATTTCTGCTGCGAGGTCGATGTCTACCATTACAGCTCCCCCCTCTGCCACATGTGTCCTGGAAAGGCCCTCGAGTTTTTTGAACCACATTCTTCCGCTACTCTGGTTCCTGGAGTAGGAACGTTGAGGAGCAGAGAAATGTACACCCACTGCAGACAGGGTCTTTCCATCCTTTTCACACCTGGCCAAGGTATCTTTGACTTTGGGTCAAAAAGGGAGTGTTGACGAATATAGACTTAAATGGCTCTGCAAATTCGCACAAGCACATCCAGGCATGCCTCCTTATGGCTATATTGGAACCCTCTGCCTTAGTCTTCTCTTCGGCTGCATGTGCAAAGAGTCTCATGGACGAGTTACAAATAGATTCCAGGATAGCAAGCTGGGAGGCTAATTATCTTGTACCTCTTCAGACACAGCTCCTGCTATCTGAGAGCTCTCTTGATCAGATCCCTCTGGAGTCTGGTGAAGTGTGCCATAAAGTTCAATGACCATAAGGCAAAAGTCGAAGAAGCGTACACACGCTTCCCAAACCTGTCCATCCCCCTGGACTCTCGGATAGGGGGATGACCAGTGGAACTCTCCTCTGCAAGTTCCTTCTTCGTGGCTGCTGCAACCACCATGGCATCTACTGCTAAACCCTTGGCCCAATACTGTTGGTCCTCTGGCGCTCAAAGGATTTTGTCTGGTCTCTTGGAAATTGGCTATACAGAATCAATGATATTCCATCCCCATTGTGCGATCAACTTAATGAGATCATCAGCAGGCAGAGTCACCCAAGAGGTAGATGGGTGAGCACCGAAGGCTTGCATACACTGACTAATCTGAGGAAGGGTCTTTGGGGTTCCAGCCACCCCTCTGCTTTAATATTTCAAGAATGTCTCCAAAGGAAACATCCTCTGGGGGTGACAGGGGGAACCCTCCCTGTCATCGAAGTCCGTGTCCTCTGTGACAGATTTCTCTGGGGAATCTAGGTGTTTCCTCTTACACATCCGTTTCCAGGGCACCTCCTCAGTGGGAAATTCTGTGGAGGACTCGGAAGAGGTACAGCCCTGTGCAGGGGTGTCCTACAGCTTCGATGATCACTGTCCAGGCATGAAGGTTGGTGGAAGCTCTGGACAAGAAGGAGTCCCAGGAAGTTGCTCTGACTGGGAAGAGGCTGGCTGAGAACCTGCAGAGGCCAAGGCCCTCTCCATGACTTGGAAGGTAGGCCCCCCCCCAAAGAGGGATGGGAGCCCAGAAACAAGAAAGACAACCTTGGAACCATGGTCCCACCCAGCTTTCAGGTGACCGCCATGAAGATCAAAGTTGGAGAAGAGCCTAAGAATGAGGCAGCTGAGCTATGACCCTGGGAGTCCATCAGTTCCAAAGGAAGTGAGGAAGTCAGGGCAGACACTGATGCCAAAGACATAAAAACTGTCAGCAATGGAACAGCTGTAACCGGGGAAATCGGAGTTGTGATCTCTAACACCTCAGTGGAGGTTAGAGGAAAAATGTCTGATGGAGTCTTTGGAGAGAAAGTCTCATCTCCAGAAGGGAGTCAAACCTGGGAAGAGACTGAAAGACCTCTAGCCACGAGGAGCTGATCCACCAACCTCACGACATCAACTTTTGTCAAACTCCTAGAGGAATGGACAGAAAATGCTGAGGGGGATTCTGGTCTCTCTAAAAAAGGGGCTTGGAAGGTGTACCACAAACGGCTCTATTGAGGGGCAATACGTAGTCCTGGAAAATGAAATAAATCCTGGTTCCAAAGTTACTGACAGCACCGTGGAAGGAAACAGTTCCAAAATTACTGATGGCACCCTAGAAGGGACTGGCACCGACGGGAAAGAAGTCACATGGACAATCGGCACCATGGTGGTCAGCACAGAAACCTGCAGTGCAGAATTAGTCACCACAGTCGGTACCAACAAAGTCAGAATCATAGGTTTTCTGGAACTTAACTATAGTTCTGCAGAGTGTGGAGGAATCAAAGATTTAGGTCTCTTGTTTTCCGGAGCCGAAGGGATGCTGGCACTGAGAGACTCCTCTTCTTTCCATGTTCAATATTAAAGGAAGAAGAGGAAGACGAAGGCGAGGACACATCAGATTTGGATGTCCTAGACTGACTGGACAAAGCCTCATCAAAGGATGACTTAATCAGACCTTTCAAAATAAGTTTCTTCTTCCTTCCTATGAGAGCCCAGTGACTAAAACCTTGACAAATAGCACAATCCTCTTGTTAATGCACTGGGCTCAAGAAGTAGACACAAGATGAATGCCCATCAGAATTTGGCATTTTTCTTCTGCAATCACGACACTGTTTAAATCCAGTCATCCCTTTGCTTTTATCTGCCATGTTGACTAGAAAAAACAAAATATCAACTGGCAGAAAAACACTCTCACAACACACAAACACACACACACACACACACACACACACACACACACACACACACACACACACACACACACACACACACACACACACACACACACAAGACGAGGAAAAGGCTACCAAAAATGGCAGGCCAGAACTACCAAGAGGTAGGGCATAAAGGGATAGAGCTACCAATGATAGTAGAACAGATACCATGAGGTAAGAAGATGGATAACACACTCACTTTCAAAATAGAAAAATTCAGCTACAACTGTAACAGAGAAAAACTATCAACTCACAAAACAGAATTAGAAATATCCGACTACAACTGTAATAGAGAAAAACTATCAGCAATGGCAGGAAAGAACACCGAAGTGTAAAGGACAAGGATAGTAAAAGCCAACAGATGGTGCAAAAGTTAACTGGGTAGGTAGAGAAGATTTACCTAAATTTCTAATAAAAATAAGAAAAATACACAACTCAAGAGAGAGTTTGGTTAACGCGTCTATGTAGAAGAGTGGCAAACCAGAGTTGTGGTAATCTAGAGAGGTTCATTCTGGTAAGGTCTTAGCTCGAGAGTTTTTGGTTCTCAAAAGCTGTTACAACGGCCAAGCTGGTTCCGAGAGTCAGAACAGCATCCTATATGGCAAGGATAAATGAAGACTGACAACATCAGATCATATGATTATTCCACATCTGTTCTAACCTACGATAAATCAAATAATTCCCTTTTGAAAAAATATACATTAATGCATGAAGCGCTACCATTAACTGAACTTCCTGTTATACTTGTTCTCCCTCTAGTGGTTTTAAAGAAAAATCTCAGTTAAATATAAGTAAACAACCACAGGAATTAAGGTATTATTTAGGAAAATGATAGTAAACCAAATCTAATGGACCTAAGTTTCTTACAGAAAATAATTTACCATATATCATTTAATAATATTTTTTCATATCAGTATCCATAAGTAAATGGTAAATCGAGTATGAATGAATAATATGATTATTTCTTTCCTCTACATCTATTGACATCAAGAGATTATCCAGAGTCAGTGGCTCAACTGTTATCACCATAGCTCTCAACCAATCAGGGACAGACCTCAACAGAATCAAGGACAAATCCAGAAATAATCAGGGATAATTAAGGACAATTTTAAAATATTAGTACTATTAACGTGAGATATTGTCAGAATAATAGAATGTGAATAATATACATTTTCTGAAGTAAAATAAGTCTATAGCTCTAATTACTGTTATTATTTACTAAATGTAATTCACCTTTACTTCAAACTGTACAGATTTTAATAGGGATTAAGAGGAACAGAGCTAAAATCTGAATAAAAATCAGGGACAGTTGTGACGTATGGTTACCACACTTGCCTTTGCTCCTAGAAGATCAGAAGATTATGGGTTCTATTCCCACACCAGGTGAAAGGATTCATTTTTTTCCATTACTGATACTGCTGTGCAGCACTAAGGAGCACTGCAGTCCTGAGTGTGCCATCCTTTAAATAAAATGTTAAACTAAGGTCCCGTCTGCCTGGGTTGATGATAACTCAGGTGGATGTAAAAGATCCCATGGCACCTTTTGACATGAATACGAGTCCCCAGTACCCTATCCAAATTTCCTCTAAACAGTAAAAATACCATGTCTGATCTCCCCTGAAAAGAAGCCAATAATCTAAAGGGTCTAACCCCAGCAATAAAAGGACAACTAACTAACTAACTAACAAACAAACTAACTAAATCAAACTATACTATTTTAGCAAAAATGTCTGCTAAATATCCTGAAAAATCATTTAGTCACTGGCATTGATGTTATGAATGGCACTGTAGCCTTAAATTATTATTAAAGTTGCATCTAAATGATTAGTTGTTTTTTTTCAATATAAACAAAATCCCAGTATATGCATTTATGCAAAAAAGGAGTTATTTCATAGGTTCATAGGTAGGTACTAGGCTATCAGCCAAAGGGCCTATGTAAGCCTAGCCAACAAGGTTCCCTGGCTTTTGCCTCCCACGAAGGTTATTTTCCTGTGCCCCTGTCGAGCAGGACTACAGAAGTGATCCCCGGGGTGAATTTCCTATTTCCCATCCACTCATCAAGATTTTTCTTGAAGAGTGCTAGTGAAGAACTCTGCTTGACATAGATAGGTAGCTTGTTCCAGAGTATGGGAAGTCTCTGGGACAGGAATCTATCCCTCCAGCATGTTCTGTTTATTGTGGTGACAAGGTTTAGGTCTCCAAAGTGTGTAGCTCGGAGGGATTGGGATTTCTTTAGGTGTAGCATGTCCAACAGTTCTGGGTTTGACATAGCTTTGTATGTTAGGCAGAGAACACCTCAGAGTAGGAGATATGCTCTGGAGTAAAGCTGGAGTTTTTTGAGACGGTCAGCGTAGGGGATCTGTTTGAGTCCTGTAATCCTCTCTGTGAGGTATTTTTGTGGCCTCTCCAGCTGTTGCAGATATCTTGTGAGGTACATTGCAAAAGGGGTGTTGTACTCAACAATTGGTCTAATGAGAGCCGAGTAGAGGGGAACAATGGCCTCTTTTTTCATGGATAAGAACTCTTTCATGATGAGGTGTGCCACATAGAAGGATTTCCTGACTACTATGGTGATGTGATTATCAAAAGAGAGACTTCTGTCCACCTGAGTCCCAAGGTCTCTTATCACACCTTCGGTGTTAAGTGGACTGCCGCCTATGTGGTAGTTCATGGGTATGGAGTTTTTACCAAAGGGGATGACAATAAAAATGATCATTCATCCCTGGTTTGCACAATAATCTCCTTTCCTATCTTTTTTGTCTAGAAGATTTTGTTACTCAAGCTTGCCATCCCTTGCAAATGTAACTCTATTATTTCTTATAATAACAAACTTAGATGTTGGATGGCTTAGTGTATGTTTGTACAGTACAACCCTCTTATGGTGGCTTGCGATATCTATATTTGTTTAAATTTGTTTACTAGGGTAGAACACTGATCGAACAATGACCAATTGCAGGTTCAGCCCAGACATATAAAATGGACACTAATCCTCATATAACCTAATATACACTAACACTAGTCCAATACAATGGACACCAGTCTTGTCTTTTAGCATTCGTGTGGCTTGACCAACATAAAAAGTGCTAAACATAACTCATTCTGATGTTCAAGTGATTATCTGTAATACCTTACACATTTTTCTGTTTACTGCTGAGAAGTGAGTGTATTGTAAAAATATGTTGTTTATTTGTACAGTGACCACAGAAATTACATCCCTTCAAAAATGATTCCTGAGTATTTGTACCTCTGACTCTTCTTATAATTAAAATACTGAGTTAGATTCTTTCCTGTTATCTAAATCAATATTCCTGTGGTCACAAAGTACTTAAAACGTTATTGCTGTGTAGCATTGGTGAATATTTTGAATGGTCTTTTTCATATAAAAAATTACTATCATAGGTGATAACAATGTTCCAGTCAGTCAAATTCTGACAACTAGCTTCATCATATTTATATTGCAATAATTTGCTTCTATAACCCCTATCCACATCTTGTTAGATACCCAAAATCCAGCTCTTATTGCAGCCCCCGTGAACAAATATGTGCATTAAATACTCATATGATTCCTTACATGAATTTTCCTGACTGCACACTCTTTTTTATCTCAAATATTGTAATTTTGGAATGCTGTTAGTTATCTGTAGGGGATAACAACTTGTTTGGAATAATAGTGATTTTTCACTGAATGGTTTCTTATAAATGTCTGAACTGTAACATCCAATAATTTTATTACCATAATGTCAAAAGTCAACAGTAAATAATTCAGACTTTAATGTAACTTGAATACTACATTCATTGAAATTTAGGTTCAAAGGTACAAAATGTTGTAAACTACTTGGGTCCTCTTTCCACACCACCTAGCAATGATCCAAACATCTTCTCCATATATCAATGTTTCCCCAAAGTGGCTATTTGAATAGTATATATATTGGATCTCAAAATGCCTGCATTAGAGTGTGCAACAGGTAAAATGTTTCTGGCTTGGGGTATGAAATAACAATCTCTTGTCTGATAAATCTCCTTTTCTGTTATTTCATTCAAAATTTAAAAAAAAAATCTATGTTTAAGCATGTTTATAATTCCACTGTCAGGGTCTTTGAGGTACGTGTTATAAATTATTTTCATATCAGCAGCACATAATGTTTATTTAAAAGATATGTTAACAATTTATCACAGTGAGGTTGTACTTTTGAAAAATTTACTTCAGATTTTAATAACACTGTTACAAATGCAGATAAGGGGGCAGGGCAGTGGTCTGGGACAAGCAATGACATGACATGGAAGTTATTAAATGACTGAATGATTTAATCTTTCACACGTTCATCAGTTGAGCCATCTAGTGATTTTAAAAATTAGACTCAACAATTTTTGGATCATTTGTTATGTCATACCTAAATTCCAATATTTTGAAAATTAAGCTGCAATTCAGACAAAAAAACCCCAGTGAATTTGGAAACTCATTGTAAGATCAACCCCAGGCTAATACCTTAACTGTAAGCACCAAAAAATTGTTTAATTTACTTAGTATTTTACTGCATCCTAATGCTGCCATATGCAGTTTTATGCCTCTTATGTTTTGCTCTGTTTCAAAATCCAAGTCTCTATTACTGTATGTCATTTCTCACTCTTGAAAGTGTATCTAAGTACTCATCAACCGCTATACCTCCCTCATTTAACCATATCTATCTGCAGTATTTAATTTCTTTCCACCTCAGTTTGATCTTTGGCACCAAATCAAAATACCCAGTTCTACTACTTACAAATATCTACTACTGTATTGCAATGTAACATATCTATGTGAAAAAGAAGTTATGTGCTCACCATAACATTCCATTTGAATAGATGTTCTTTATTTGTCTTCAACCTGTGTGTTCCCAGATCTATCTCGAAGGAGACAGGAGAATTATGGGTAAGGGGAGGAGCTTTGAGCTTGGATCAGATGTTGGATATGCGGCCGAGTCAGATCCGAGATGGATCTGGGAGCACACAGGCTGAAGACCAAATGAAGACAACGACTTCAGATTGTAGGTTCATCACATTATGGCAAGATTTGAATTATGTTCATGTACTTCATTGAAAGCTTTTTGTTTAATCTTATGTCTCTGTACAGCAGTTCTTAACATATGTGACTTTTATCCTTTGCATTAATGTATAACATTATATACATTTTGTGTGGAGCTTTTCTCCCAGGTCCTCTGCTGAAAAGTTTTTTTTTTTTTTTTTGCCCAGTCGGACTTTCCCAGTCAACAGATGTAAGTTAGTAAGTAAATAAGTAAAGCGTTTTTCCTTGTGAGGAATCACTCCCATACCCCTCTGTATCTTTGAGAATTGAGAATAGTCAGAATTTGTATACATTCTATCTATCTGAACTTAAATTGTCACTTTTCAAAGATTCCTGCTTACAGTCCTCATACTTTCAGTGGGAACTTGAATACTGTGTTATTCTGACACTCTTCAACTATTCTAATTTTTTGTTGAATCATTGCCTTTGTTCCCTAGAGATACCTCCAAAATGGACATCTGTGTTTTGCCACACTTGAAAGCGCAGTTATGCAGTGGAATCCAAGTCATCCGAGTTTTAACAGTGACAACACCCAATTCATTAATGACTGCACTTGAGGCAAACTGACACAAGAGAATGCTGTTGTATGAATGCAAGCAGTACAGACAGCATACTCAGTTTTTGGAGCCTAGCCCACAATGTAAGCAACTTCCAGTAGCATGATACAGTTTTAACACACTCTGAACAATTCTATAAGAAAATATTCATTTACTCATCACACACACTAGATAAAGACAGGCGCCCCCCACCGAGACCTTACTATAATCTTTTAATAAATGCCATAGCTAGACTGCTTATCCAGAGGAAGAAAGGAAGGTAACAAACCCAGACAACTTTTAAAGTCTTAATGTGTGTTATTAATTTGTCATAACAGTTAAGAACCCACATACTATCTGCATAAATTGGCAGATAAATGCTAGTTCACCTCAAACTCTAGTCAGACATTTCAAAACAAGCCACTTAATGAAGACAAACATAAATAAAGGTTAGAAAAGAGCAGGAGAAAGTGGAGGGTGGTGTGATGACATGAGGTAGTGCCATCTGTGCCAGGGAGAGTAGGACAGTACATGTGTAACACATGCCAGCATAGCTAGCTGGAGTTTTGTAAAGAATGTTATGTCATTTGACTATCACACTTATTTGTACAGATGCTTGTGTTAAAAATGTATTTGTAAAGTTGCTTGTGTTAAAAACGCATTAACAGTTGATCCTGCTGGACAGAAAATAGCTATATTTGTATGTTAGACAGTATTATTATAACTGATTAAATGTGTACGTTTTAACAGATAATTCTGAAATGGAAGAGGTTAATCTCAGCCCAACTAATTTTGAAAAATAGGCTGAAAATTAAATGGGTTGGTTTAGGTCATAAATATTTTATCTTACAGGTCTGCAGCCAGAGACAAACATTTCTGGCAAAACTAGGGCTAGGAATCTTACTGTACTATCCTTAGGGGTGAACTAATTAACCCTGGAAGGCTGGAAGTTTTTGAAATTGTTTTATAGCTTTCAGATGCTGCAACAGATCTTAGCAAAGCTCTGGGTGTGTATTGTACTAGAGTCAGGTGACCAGATGTGATGTAATTCTATAACCAGCAATGAAATTATTTTTTAGATATTAGTGAGAGATATAATGGAAGTCTCGCAGCAGCACTTTGTCTTCTGGAATCTGACATGAAAGATCTCTCACAGTTATCTCACACAACCTCACACCTCATCTTGCCTTGCTGCAATAAGTAACTCAACACTCATCTTGCCTTGTGGTAGTAAGCAACTCAGCACCTCAATTCACCTTGCTGTAGTAATAAACTCAACACAGTTCATCTTGCTTTGCTTCAGTAAGTAACCAGGGAACAATAATTCTTTAGTCAGCCAGGTAAGTATAGTGAGATTAGTTAAGCATTGCTTTTCTGCATCTGTGTGAATCTATCTAATGGTGTTATTTTTTTATATCTCATGTGAATGAAACTCTGGTGTTTATTGTAACTAGATATTCAGTATCCTCATGTTTTCTATTTTATTATTTATTACTAAATATTTCTATACCTTTCATTGTGGCTTGTCTTTTAGAGAATACTTTTAACATCTTAAGAGTACTTATGCTTATTTTAGTGACACTGTGGCAGTTCCTGAAAGCCTTGTTGCATTGGTCAAACTCTACCATTCATATTAGCATTAATTTTACACAGTATATATGGGTACTTGTGTAACAGCCTTAGAGTAGCTTACGGGTGGTAGCGTAATTACCTTATAGTCTGGGCAGAGGGGGCACAGTTGGTAAATCTGTGCCAGCCTTTCCCAGGTGTGTGTGTGTGTGTGTGTGTGTGTGTGTGTGTGTGTGTGTGTGTGTGTGTGTGTGTGTGTGTGTCTGTGTGAAAATGAAATATCCAAGTGTGTGTGTCAGCTACTTGAACAGGGTCACACAGTTCCAGAGGTGTCAGTGTGGAGTCTTGTTTGGGGCCTGGAGCGAGACAGAGAGTCCAGCCCCAGGTCTGGAATGTGCTCCCTGTGTGCTCTTAAGGGAAATTGTGTTTGGTACCGAGAGCTGCATCTGCAAATACTGTGTGTATCCATTTTTGCTCCTAGTGGCCATCTCTCACTGGTGTCAGTGGTGAAGATTGATGCTGATTGACTACTGACCCGGAGTAGGGACTGTCACAGGTGGTACCATGTATTGAGACCAGGAAAAGGACATCAAACATTTACTATTATGTTATCCTGCATAACAGTACTATACATTAACTCTCCTTTTCATAGTCTTATTCGCTCATATGAGTGAAATGGCATGGAATAAGTAACTGCTAACACGAACTTGAACCATAATACTAGGAAAGCTCTCTTGCTTTTGGCTGAAAATCCAGTTTGTAATGTCTGAAGTGTAAACTGAAGGCCAAACTACAGTTTTACAGACTTTTCCTGCAAAGACATCTCTGAAGGAGGCTGCTGTACTAACAGAGCTTATAACACTATGTATTTGAAGCTAAAGCCTTCAATATTCAAATGCAAGCACATTGGTTAAAAATACTCCCAAGTCAAAATACAGTCCTTCTCTGAGTTGCCAGTCTAATAAAGTAATAAGGTAGCTCGATGTGGAATATTTACAGCTAGATACACACCATAGATTCTCTCATCACAAGGAGACTCTGACATTTTTTACCTCAAACAACAGCCAAACCTCTCAGACAAAACCACTACATGAAGATACATGTAAAATAGGTTAAAAGAGACTGGCAATATGGTGAATGAGCTATGGTACTACCCAGGGAAATTACATCAAATATTTGCATAATCTGGAAAAGGCTTAACAGCAGTATCATAACAACAGGTAGTACAAGTGGCTAACTACTACGAAAAGAAATGGAATAAGCTATTTTAATGGAGTCTTAGTTAAACTTTCTAAAACAAAGAAAGCAAAGTATAAATTACAGTTTGGAACAAGAAAGTACAGTTGTATAAATAAACTTATTATAATAGCAGAAGTTTGAATGATCACTAAAGCGGTAGCCTTAGTTGTATGGGTTATATCCTGTATAAAGTAACAGGGGCAGCTCATATCGGACTGCAGGACAGCAGCCCCCCCAGCTGTAAAAAGAAAGAAAAAAGAATTTTACAAAATAGCATAGCTGCAAATCCCAGAACTGCGCATGCGTGCTTAGCGAGTAGACTCTGTAAATCCGCACTGCTGTTAAACCAGTCCAGATTACGAAGAGAAGGCATCCATGTACAGATGCCCATAGGTCTATGTGGTTTGTAACCACAGAAAGTGAAAGGGGGTCAGACTGCTACGTCTGCAGTCAAGAACATGATGTGGATGGCTGATGATTGGTTCTCTTTCGGCAAGGTTTGCTGCTGCAAAGAAATATTCATCCAGGAACAGGTTTTTTATTTGGAATGAACAAAGCTACTGACAGGAAATAGCTTCATTAATTTGGAATGACCAAAGTGTGTGTGTGTGTGTGTGTGTGTGTGTGTGTGTGTGTGTGTGTGTGTGTGTGTGTGTGTGTGTTGTGTATAAAATGCCCCAGTTAAATATACCTGGTGGCTAGAGTTACTCAGGCTCAAACCCTGTATCTTGGGTACAGGTAGCAAGAGCCTGAATTCCCCAACCACCACCACTTGTGAAACTGTCCAGATTTTTGCCTCATATTTTTGTTCTGTTCTGTTCCTCATAAAATCTGTGGTTTTCTGGATGTTTGTAATCAGTGAAGGATTGACTTCACTAAATAATGACAGGCATTTGAATTTCAGACTTCATATTCTTCAGAAAATACATGGTAACACAAAACCTTTTATTCTAGCAATTTTCTAAGTTTATATGATCGAGATTTGAAATTTGTCCCTATTTTAGGGCTGTATTCCTCCATTATTGACTTTGTCCAGGTGTTTTGTGCTAAGAGGTTGAGAGCTATGGTGAGAACTGAATTCACTAAATGATAGCCATTTAAGTTTCAGTCTTCCTGTCTTTCAAGAAACAACTGATATGACATAGTGGTATGTTGCTTTGATTATAGTACACAGGGTCATGGGTTCAAGGCTTGGCAGTGAAACACATAGTGATAACACAAAATTTTATTCAAGCAACTTTCCAAGACTATACAAGCAATGTTTAAAATGTGCCCCTGGTTTTTGGGCTTTTGTCCCCCCCCCAATAAATTTTGGCTTTTTCCAAATTTCTTGTGTTGCAAAGTTGAGAGATACAGTTGAGTGTCAAGTGAATTTTACAAGGAGCTGAGAGCTTCAGGGGACGTTTAGTGCTGCTTATGCTGAGTCTGATTGCATTGTTAATAGCATAACAGGTTGAATACTTGATTTTGATGCAGAAGGCTATGGGTTCTACTCCCACAATATGTAGACCCATTGCTGATACTGTACTGTGTTGTACTTTTAAAGGGGGTAGATGCTGTAGTCCTGAGAATGTCCTCTTTGGCAGAGATACCTAGTAACTATGAACCTGTTATCAGTTTGCCATCCATTCCCCATTGCAATATTACTAGCTTATCATTTTTTTAATGTAACATAGACAATTTATTCCTCAAGGGCAACAGGCACTTTATTTGTAGATAAAACAATGACGTATAAAGTTGTTCGCTAGCAGTAACCTCTTCATTAGTTATTGCTCTCTTTAATGTGGAATTATTTAGATGACTTTTACTTCTGCAGAGATTGTGCATATTTACTAATACTGGTGAACTGTAGAAGATTGAATAGACTTTTATGATGGAAATGTTCTGAATTGGGCAGTTTTGTCATTATTGGTCCATGCATTTTGTTTAATTGTTTAATGGAAAAATGTTCAAAACAATAAATTTAATATGTCTGCTAACAACTGTGCTGCATTATACAAGGAATATAATTTAATACAATCAGGAAAGTGTATCAAAGAACACATGTATGTTTCATGTGCAAGGGGCCTATGATTTGAAAACAGTCCAAAGTTAATCTTTATCTACCACTGGCCAGATGTATTTTCTTTGAATGTGGGTTTCAATGCTGTTTCAATGAATATGAGTTTCAAGGGCACAGAAGCTTTAATGCTAAGTCTATTTTCATTGTGAAACTGCATTGTTTTGTTTAGCAGATGTCTATTAGTGTTGGTGCTGTAAAATGTAAATAAAAATTTTAAATGAAATCCAAATCATCATAGAAGCAAAGCAGTATGCACACTACAGTGTTTATGGTAAATGGGGTGAAATAGCCAAGTAATGAGACATTGGAATGGCTGCAGGGTGAGGCCCCATTCGACCATGATTTTGTGAGGGGGGGAAGGGCGGCAAACTCAAAGACAGATCCGGCTGAACTATACCTCACAACTGTCCAGATTTTTACAGAATGAATAGATTTTTGCTTCTTATTTTTGGTTTATTCCTCATAAAATTTGTGATTTCTGGCAAATCATTTAGGAATGAAGTCACTAAATAATGACAGACATTGAGTTTCAGACTTCATACCCTTCAGAAAAATGCATGCCAAAGGAAGACCTGTCATTCTATCAACTGTCTAAGTTTATACAAGAACAATTTTTAGTACTGTCTGTTTGTTCCCCCAATATATTTAGCCTGTCCAGATTTCCTGCGTTAAGAGGTTGAGATGTATGGGCAAATAAATCGCTTTATAGAATTAGGTATATCCAAACCTCTCAACTGTCCCCAATTTTGGCTCAAAATGTTGCTCTCCCCCTAATAATCCCTCTGCAAAATGCAATTTTGGAAGGTTTACAATTAATAAATAATTGTAATGATCAGAGTTATAGATTACTTTTATTTTAGAAATGCATGTAAATTCTCTTATTGTGTCAGCTGCTCAACTTAACATTACTAATATTAAAAAAGTGTCCCTTCTTTGACAGCTTCCCAGCTGTATTGTGTGGCTATTTTATATTTTTGCATCACATTTTTTGGTCTGTTTTTCATAAAATTGTGGTTTTCTGGCAAATTAGTGGTAAATCATTAAAGACTGAAGTTAGAAAATAATGACAGACATTTGCGTTTCAGATTTCATACCCTTCAGAAAATTCATACTAATGCAAGACCTACAATTCTATTATCTTTCGAAGTTTATAGGAGCAATATTTAAAAATTGTCTTTATGGCTTTGTCCAGACTTTTTGCCCTGAGGTTGAGAGGTATGACAAATGTGTCCTTGATTTTGCAGAATGTTCTGGTTTTCTGTCATATTTTTATACTATTGATTTATGCTTCTAAATATTCAGAAAACGCATGTTGTTGCAGTGCCTGTTGCTCTGTGTTTAAGTAGCAATGCTTTAATGACCATCAGGCAAGCTTGTCTGAGACTGTAAGATGCAAGTAAGCTTTAATAAGCACACTGTTAAAGAATTATCAACATTGAAAGCATTTTTGCTGTTGCCATGCAGAGAATATTTACATAACTAGATAATGTATAAGCCTTGGGTATTGAAATGCATATGACAGTATTTGTAATAAAGGACAAGATTACAGTATTTTTAGAAGCTCACTACATTTGTTGGAGACTTGCAGTCATCTTTGCAGGCTTTACCCGTAAACTAAACATAATTCCAATCTATCAGGTGTGGTCCATAACATGTGCAGTAATCCTTTAAGCAGTTTATCTTGAGCTTATTTCTTGTTTGCTGTTTAGTTTTTGCTTTGATCATGTTTTCCCCATGAAACAAGTAGATAGTTGTTTTGAGGCAGCAGGTCTTTTTTGGATAAGAAACATTTTTACAAGTGGGGGTATCACAGAGATTGCTACTTTCAACATGTTACTTTGTACTTTTATAAAGCTAAATATAAATTATAATTAGAACTGCAGTGCAAGGAGAAGTGGTTTGAATGCTGCTTGTTTTTTATACTTGATTTTGACTGGCATTCCAGCAATGTATTTAAAAAGTAATTTATTTTTTCATGTCTCACAATCTTTTTGTTTCCATCTAGATATTAACTAAGCTGTCATGTAGCCAATGCATTGAAATATTTTTTTTTCTTCTCCACTTCATTTTGTCTTGATTGGACTCTCATAATGACAGTTTGGCACTCAGGGCAGTGTATTTAATTAAAGTCCCAGGTTTTATGGTTTTGAGCATAGTTCCACCCATTTCTAATTGACCATACCCCTTCCCATTGGCCCCACCCATTCAGCTGTCTCCTGCAGCACCCCTTTGATGTGAAGTCACCAGCTGCCACTGATAAAGTATGACATCTGATCAGCCTCCAAAGCTTCAGAGCATCTTCCATGCACCCAAATCATCAGCCAGCTCGAGATGACTAAAAAGACAGGTTTTGGTGCCAATCCCTTCAATGCTTTTATGCCAACAGAGAGACAGAGAGGCTGAACCCTGAAACAACAACAATGCTAGGAACAACAAAAAATAGATGCCCACACCCTGGCATAAACATCATACCAAAAAAGGGGTGGAGGGAAGAAGCAGTTACCACAGCAGTGATCATTCAAACTCCTAATATTATGGTAATTTTAATTACACAGCTGGACTATGTTCATCATATTCTTTGCTGCTACAGTAGCCTAAGCTATACCAGTAGAGTACTTTAGCTTACTATATTTAGGAGTTGGAATAGGAAGGGTCCAGGAGCCCGTAGAAAATGGTCCTAGCAAAGCCTGATCTAGACCTCGAGAAATAATCAAGCTTATGTTTTCTAAAAGTATGTAGATGGGACCAAGGTGCAACTTCTAGAATCCAACCTTTTTCAAAAAGTCATAGATGAAACCAAGGCTCTGGTAGAGTTGGCCTTGACCCTACCTGGAATAGTTTTGTAGCAGTGGGTATAACAACAACTAATAGCCTTAGACAACCATTTGGAAATAGTCTGTTTTGACAAAATTTGTCCCTTGTTCTTACCTTCACAAGAAATGAACAATTGATCTAAGAATCTGAAAGATTTAGTTCTGTCAAGATAGTACCTGAGTTGTCTGTGGTCCAAGGTACACAGTGTCCTTTTTCCCTCATTTTGGGCTTAGGAACGAAAATGGAGAGCTGGAGAGTTTGACTTAAACTATACTCGGATACCACTTTAGGCATAAAAGAAGGATTATTTCTCAAAGAACCCCTGTCTCTATTGAAAATGAAATTGAGTTGCAAGCTATTATGGTGAGTCAACCCTGATACCCTTCTCACAGAGGTCAAACTAATCAATAAAACTGTTTTCCATGTTAAGAACCTCAAGTCAGCCAAGTTAGCTGGTTCAAATGGAGAAAGTATTAGCTTCTCTAACACAGAATTAAGATCCCTAGAGAGACCACTGGTTTTCTTAGAGACCTCTTATGCAAAATCCCTTTCAAAATATTTTGTCACTTAAACGCATTGAAAGAGAAGGATATATGGACAGAAATGTTGAAATGCTGATTAAAACCTTGATGGAGTAAGAAAGGCCATAAGATAGTAACTCACACAAACACTGCAGAACAGCTAGCCCTGAATGGGTACTGGTATGTTGTTGGCATCAACTAGAAAATCTTTTGCATTTCCTAATATATTATTTTCTAGTAGCAGGTTTTCTTGTCTCCATTAATACCTGCTGCACATCCTAACTAAACATGTGCCTAAAGGAAATTAAGACCCTATCATCCAGGCAGCCGACTGAATTTTATTGGGGTTGGAGTGTTTCAAACACCACTGTTTTTGTGTGAGTAGATCCAAACTTTGTCATAATTGCCCCTGGCTATTTCCAAAAGAATGGATAACCACCGTTTCCTGGACTAGAAGGGAGTTGTCACAATAATACCTTCCTAATTCCTTCTGAATCTTCAGATGTACCCTGAATATCAGTGGAAAGGGTGAAAAAGCATACAGAAACATTCCTGTCCAAGGAAAAGAAAAGGCATATGTCTTCCAGGACTTCTTACATGAAGTCCAGGAGCAGAATCTGGCCAGCTGATTGTTCAAAGTGAAGGCAAAAAAGTCCTCTTGAAAAACTGCCCACAGATGGATCAAATCTTGAAAGACTACTGATCTAGTTTCCAATTGTGAGAGTCTGCCCTTGTCCTACTTAGCTTATCTGTCACACAATTTTGCTTTGATGGAATGTAGAAACCCTGTAGGGTGAGACTGTGCTGTGAACCTATATCAGTGCTAGCATGGCTAGTCTGCAAAGGGAGTATGACACATTTTCCCCTTTTTTGTTGATATACCACACAGCTGTGGTATTGTCTGTAACAACTTGAAGAGGTCCCGGGGACCAAAGATGATTCAGAGAGTTGAGTGCCTGGATCAGGGCAAGCATCTCTTTTATATTTATGTTGGACTTCTAACCTGCTAGTGGTGTTGTTTAACTGTGTGACTTACACATATCTACCTTGCATTTTATTTAAATGAAGCCAGCTAAATTCCCTAACAAATTTTAAGTATTTCAATTTAACAAGGCATCCTTCCTGACATAGTGTTATGCTATCTGACTATTTAATACTGAAATTGTATTTGTTTTAACATAAAACAGATGTCTTCTTTCCATTTTATTTAACTGAAACTAGCTAAATCCCTAACAAATGATTTAAGTATTTCAATTTATAGAGGCATCCATCCTGACATAGTCATACTTTACCTAAGTATTTAATTCTTTTTAATGCCTCACTGATAGATTCTATAATTCAGCATCTGCCAATCTCAGCTCAGCCTGCTCTATTCGCCTTTGATATGATCGGGCTCACTCTGCTCCTCTACCCTACCCCCATTCCCACCCACCCCTGCACTCATTACATTTGTAGCTAACCAAGCTCCCCCCACCCTCCTCATGCCTCGTCCTCCTCCACCCCTCCCCCTCCAGCCTATCACTAACTCCCTACTCCCATACCCACTATACATACATTAACCAGGCTACCATCTCCCTACTTCCACACCAACTTTACATATATCAACCACTCCTAAACAACCAATCCACTAGCCACTTCCTTCAATCTTCCCCATACCTCACCTGCCATTTTTCCTACCTTAAACACCCCCTCACAATATACTTCTATTCCTCTCCATTCTACTTACATACATTTTTTTCCAAAACTTTATCTCTCTTCTTCACTAACTCTCACTCTTATTAATATTCACTCATACTCACACTACTGCCTTATCTGTCTTACCCCCTCACCCATACTGTCTAACACAATTCCCCTCTCAAATTCTCTCACCCCTCATCACTCAGAACTCTCAAAAATACTACATCAACTAAACCTACTTCAACATTTCACCTTCATTCATACTCGTCCTGTACTTTCATTAACCTTACCACCTCTTCATGCTATCTGTTTTCACCCCCACCATGTATCAAACTCTCTTCACTGCTCCACCTCTTCTTTTACTTCTACCCTTCACCTCATATCACATCCTTATTAATCTCTCCCTTATTTCCCCTACCTCCATTCACCACATTCTATAGTCCTAAACCTTCCGCTCTTTTACCATATCATCGTCAATACTTCCCACCTTCAATCCAGTCTTTTTCTAAAATTAAAACTTTCCCACCCCTCTATTCACCCCAAAATCAAAACTAAATACTACTTCAATATTCCACTTCTTCACATCTACAATACTCTCAGGAGACATCCACCCTAATCCTGGCCCCATGCGCAACAACACTGCTACCTGCCATTCTACTCAACCTATTTCCCACCAGTCCCCCCAAGCATCTGACCAACTTCTCTCTTAACATTTGCAGCCTCTTAAACAAAATTAGTGAAGTCTATGCACTAATTGAACATATGCTCATGATATCATAGCTCTCTTGGATATCTGTCTCAAACCTCACATCCTAGATAAAGAATTTCTACCCACTGGCTAGAACATCTTCAGACTTGACAGACCTAAAAAGAAAGGTGGAAGTGTCACCCTAATTTACTCCAGATACCTCAACCTTTATCCTTTAGACAACATACACCTCAGATTCTTGCAGCTGAACTCTTAACTGTGAACTGCAAATTAAATGATTTTAAAACACTAACTCTAGCTGCTATATATATTCCCCCTGGTGACTATATCACAGTAGTAGAATACATACTCTCCTGGTTCACACACAATGCAACTAAAGAAACTATTCTGTTAGGAGATGTCAACATCAACTGGTTATCCCTTACATCTAACTCCCATAGCTCTATCAACCTTCATATCTTCTCACAACTTATCACCTCTCCTACTCACTTCAATAAACTCAGCAACACCTGCTCGTCATTGACTGGATACTCGTGTGACAAAACAAAATATTGCCAGCCCAGCTAGCTAGAATTTTGTAAATAATTATATGTCATTTGAAAATATTAATACGATTTATATAGAAATGTGACACTACCAGCCCAGCTATCTGGAATTTTGCAAATAATCATATGTCATTTGTGAATAGTGATATAATTCATATGCTTGTCTTACAAATGTAAGAGAACTGTATGTTATGTACTGAGCTTCAAGAATGTAACCACAGTGTACCCTACTGGGAAAAAACAGAAATGGATATAAACTATATGCCTATGCAAGTGTATGCTTTAATGGTAGAAGCTGGAACATACAGAGTTAACTTGCAAAACCTCAAGAAAATAAGTGGAAATTGTTTCACTATTCTGTTATCTCTGTTTCAGCTCAGAGCAAACACAATGTCTAGAGTTAGAGTTTTTCCTATTGTCTTGAAACAGAAATAATTACTAGGGTTCAAATGTAAAGTGTTTTTCTGAGAGATATATATGTTTCACAGAGAAATGTTAAATTTTAAGTTTCTGTTAGCCTGGGAACTGAAGGCAGGTGACTAAGAGCAATGTCATCACAGCTAACCGAGCAGTAATGTGTATTATTAATTTAAGAACTATCTCAGAGAGTGAGTCTGTACATTTTGTATTTGTCTTTAGTCCTGGAAACATGCTCTCATCAGCACTTGCCTTGCTAATAGTAAGTAACCAGGGTACAGTAATATATTTTAGATATAGTTAGGAATATAGTAAAGATTAGTTTAGATGTTTTCTGTATTTATTTAAGACTGTCCTGCAATGTTGTTTTAAAATATTTCCTGTGATTTTGAACTCTGTAGTCACTGTGCTGAGTTATTGAGTATTATCTTGTTCTTTTATTATTTATTATTAAATATATTTAAACCTTTTAATTGTGACTGGTTTGTTTAGAGATATTTAAGCTCTTAGTGTACTTGCATATGTATTTGGTGACACTGTACAGGCCACTCCTAAATAGCCTAGAAAGTCTTAGTAACACTTACCATTTGGATAATAGTAACATTACACAGTAGGATTGGTCACCCTTGGTAAGGGCCTTATAGTAGCTGATAAAGAGCTGGTTGGTGGCAGTGATAACTACCTTTTAGTCTGGGAAGAAGGTCGCATAGCTAGTAAACCTGTGCCAGCCTGTCCCAAGAGTGTGTGTGTGTGTGTGTGTGTGTGTGTGTGTGTGTGTGTGTGTGTGTGTGTGTGTGTTTGTATATAAATCAGATCTCAAAGTGTGTGTGTCATCTACTTGGGCAGGGACACGAAGCACTGGCTAGACAGAGAGGGTGCTGGAGGTTTTGGCTTGAGCGTTCAGCTGAGATCTTAACCCTATAGCTGTGCCAGTGAGGAGTTTTATTGGGGATCTGGAGAAAGAGGGAAAACCAGCCCCAGACTAACTGTGATCTCTGTGTGCTCTTAAGGGAAATTGTGCTTTACTGTGTGTGTGTACTTGTCATCTTCCCAATGTGCACATCCCTGACTGCTGCTAGTGGTGAGGATTGAGGGTCTTTGATTAATGGGCCAGTGCAGGGTCATCACAGCTTGTATCTAACCCAGTCCCATACTATCACCCTACATTTCTACCTGATTCCATTAGTGACCTCTCTCCCATCCTCTTCCAAAGACTCACTCCACACCTACCAAGGCCGCATAAATTAAAATTCTGCCATAGCCTATCAAATTTTAGCCCTGACACTCTAAATAGCACACTCCACTCACCTGTATTAACTGGTCCTTCCTATCATATTTACCTCTTAACGATGCAGTGCAAAAATTTAACAACATTTTCTTAAGCATACTAAACTCTCTCATTCCTCTTAGGGAAAAAAGTAGTTAAATCCCTAGTCTCTCCCTGGCTATCCCAATCTACTCATGCTCTTATGCAAAAAAGAGACTCTGCCAGGAAACTCTGGACTAAGCCAAAATCACCTATCCATCTTCAAACCTACAAAGAACTACGTAACCTCACCACCAAAAACAAATTACTCTTGACAAGAAAAACATTTATCTCAGCCCCCAAACAACCAATCATAATAACCCCCAAAATGTTGGAACTCTACTAATCAAATCCTGTACCCTGGTAACCCTTCAGCACCAAATGTTTGCCCTAATAAGACCCCCACCGAAACTGCTACCATATTAAACTCCCATGTTAATGACTCTATCCATAAACTAACAAAATCCCCTAGCTGCTCAAATCCCACAGATCCCTCCACTCCATCTAAGCAGACCCTAAGCTCCCACACTCACTTAGACCTTTCCTCTCCTGCAAACAGTGACTCCTTTTGTTTGCAATCATTCTCTACTAACTATATAAAACACCTCATTCTCAAGCTCAAACCTGGCTCTCCCTCAGTGGACAACCTACCTCCTTTCTTCCTCAAACTAGAAGCTAACTCCTTAGCCTACCCCCTTCTCTATTCTTATAAATTGATCTATTGGTAAGTCCCTTTCTCTGGAAACAATTCTATACCATACCTCTCCATAAGACTGGCAACTCCACAGATCTATCTAACTTTCAACCTATAGCAATACTGTCCCCCCTCTCCAAAATATTAAAAAAATGTGTAGATAGGCAACAAATGGGCTACTTATTCAAAGAAAACCTAATTACAAACACAAAACATGGATTATGTCCTTACCACAGCACTACTACTACACTCATCTCCTTCAAAAACTCATTCTCCCTTGCAGAGACAATAACAAACTTACTTCATGTCTCTTTCTTGACATATCTAAGGCATTTGATACCGTCTTTTATCCTATGTTACTCATTACTCTCCAAACTCTCTGATCTCAGCCTATCCAGTATCACAATTTCCTGGTTCTCTAGCTATCTCACTAATAGGCAGCAATCAGTTAAATGGCTCTCCTCAGTGTCTCCTTTTCTCCCCATCAAAATATGTGTTCCTCAAGGGTCAGTTCTCGGTCCCTTATTATTCAATATCTTCACTAATTACTTGCATTCCTCCTGTCCTGACTGCTCTCTTATACAATACACAGATGACTCCACAGTCATCTCTACCTCAGACTCCCTCTCTAACCTTCATCTCCTCACCCAAAACTCCTTTAACTCTATTAAACAATGGCTCTCCAATAACCAACTCATCCTAAAAAGACTAAGCTTCTTCTTTTCTTACCTAAATCTCTCACACATCTCAAACCTTCCTTCTCTATTACATTCCTTGACAACACTGTCATCAATGCTGAAACACATCAAACTGCTTGGAGTCATGATAGATGGCCAACTCAAATTCGACCTCCATGTCCACCACTGCATCAAAAAAACACACCAAAAACTGCAGCTACTATACAGAAATAAATTTCTCACAAAAGGCTCTAGCCTTACTCTTGCCCATGCCTTCCTTCTTCCTAGTCTTCCCTACAGTTCACAAATATTAACTAACCTACAAGTCTCTCTCCTTTCCAAGCTGGAATCCACCTATAACAAAGATGCAAGATTTGCTGCTAACTATACCTCAAAGACACACCACTGCCAATCCCTCAGTCTCTTACACTGGATAGAGTTCCCCCACCAACTTATCTACTCCCAACTCCTTGTAATTCATTCCATCTTAAACAGACCCTCTGCCTGTCCCTCTATCAAACCACTTAGGCTATACCTCTTCCAGAACTCTCATAAGTTCCGACCAACAACAGCTGGAAATTTACAAACCCAAAAAATCCATAGGCCAAAATCTCTATAGCTACACACCCACTCTAGCTTGGAGCAAATTACCCTTGCATATCAGAAACGTAGCCCATGCACAAGAATTCAAAAATGCATAAAACAACATTTGCTTCAGACCTGGACCTGTCGCTGTAGTAGGTCTAACTGAAACACCCTCCCTAATTCCATCTCTCTCTCAACCTATCTGCCCTCCACTACTGCTTTACTAGTATGTACTCTGCCCTCCTTATTACACTCAATAATACTCGCAATATTTACGTAGCTACAAACTCTTACTACAATTCTCTAAACTTCTAAACCTAGACACAGCACTATGCTGTCTCTCATCCTACCTGTCTTGTCAAAATATAACTACTTCCAACTTATTCTCATAATTTTTGTACATAACTTACTTGACTGTGAGCTACTAAACCCAGTTTGTACTCCTATTCCATATATTTGTCAGCTTTTGTGAATTTAATATTTTTTCACCATGCCTGTAACTAATTTCCCTTTCCTTAAAGCTCAACTGTATTAAATACTTACCATGACACACTTTGTATATATTTTTTTCTATGAGCTATATGAATTGTAATTAGGAATTTTTGTTTCTTTGTGGAGCTTATGAATTGTAACTATGCAATTTTGTTTCTTCTGTGGAGCTTTTCTCCCCGAGTCTCCGCTGAAAAAGGGCACTAGCCCAGTCAGACTTTCCTGGTCAATAAATGTCAAATTAATAAATAAATTTATGCACTTGCATCTGTCCTTGTTGTCCTACACACCTTTCACTTTTAACCCTCCTGAACTGCTCCTCAAGCAAAGTCTGAAGCATCAGACTGCTTTGGAACAAGGAGGAAAAAGGGGAAACCCAGATTTAAGAATATCTGCTGTCTCTATCAAGTGATTTCTCTTCTGACAAACTCCAGCACTGGGATTTGAAAAGACAAAGGATGCTGGTGTTGGGACAAAAGAGACTTTAGATGTCACTGTATCATGGTGTTGAGACCAAACAGACTTCAGATGTCATTGCATCTTGCTCATGTGGAGTCTTGCCAGTGGAATCATGAGAATCACTGATGCCATGAGACCCAAAATCCTGACATATTCCCTCAAAGTGACCAAATTTTGAGTGGAAAACCTTAGAAACAGATCTGAATAAAGATATATATATTTTTTAAATGGAAGGTTTTTCCAGAAAGGGAATTTATCTTACCAGCAAACGGACAGCATAAACCGACCGTCAATCCTGAAAAGCCTCAGAGAAGCATATTCTTTGGTGGTAGGAAAGCTCTGAAGGGCTTGTTGCCCAACCTTTGGGTTTTTATTCAGCTCAGCTCAAGCCTGACTTGATGGTTTGGGTGCATGGAAGGTGCCTTGAAGCTTTGGAAACGGACTGGCTTTTATATACTATGCAGGATATAACCCGTGTCGATAAGACTATTGTAGCAGTGATCAATGTGGATAACTGATATGACAAACCTCCTTCTAAAATTGCTCATGGCTTATTATTCTACTCATATACAGAAATAAGACCAGTAAAATGATATGTGAGATGTAGCATTTTTATTTAAGTACCTATTCATAACAGCAGATATTTTGTATCCATTTCCTGGTCTCAGTACAACCACATCTTCCTCATTCCCGTAATATCTTCTAACCTTTATTAGTACAATTAAATAATAAAGGGTACTCATTGCTGCTGAAATAATCCAGAAAGTGACCAGATTTAAATAAAATAATACAATGAGCTCTGACATGACACAGCAAATGCTTGACAGCAATGTTTTTACAAATGGCAATGTAAGTGGACAACAACTTAGTTTGTTTCTGTACTTAGTTACCCAAATCATGTAGGACAAAAGTAAGAAATTCAAGTCACTCTTCCTAAAATATTTTGCTTTGTCAAAGAAGAGCCAGAATGGCCCCAGATTCTCTACATAATGCACATGCTTCCCACTTTCATTCTGAGACTGAATATTTTGGTTAAAAGCAATGTAGAAAATAGCCATATGTATACAGGAAGAATTAGTAACCAAATAAACGTTTTTATGAAAAGCAGTACAAGTCACTTTCCATAACATGACCTTCAGTTTAGAAGCCCTTCTTGCAGAAATAACAGCAATAATAAAAGCACTTTCCAAAATACACTTTAAAAGAACAGAATGAGTTGGTTTAAAGGGAATCTTGGTTAAACTTCCTAAAATAAAACATAAACCACATATTCCACATAGCTATGAATTACAAACACTGTATGTAACTACTGTTCATGTGTAGAATGTATCCATCACTGTCTTAAAGAAAAAGAAAATACCAATGTGTTTTGCATTTGCGCACCAGCAGTGGTCTGCAAAATGTGGATGTTTAGCTTTTGTTTTGTGTTTGTGACCACAGAGTTAGTATATTTAAATAAGATGATGTATGAGCCAGGCCCCTTACACAGATGGTGCATGTGAGCATGCACTTTGCAAAGCATGAATTTGTTTTCTTTGCATTGGATTGAAGCTTTAAACTCTTTGTTATTTCTGGTTGAAACGTTGATGCATTTTGACTTGATGAGATGCAGCGGAACAAAAAACCACTGATGTCTTTAAAACATCATCTCTGATAGTTATCAGACATTTACTCATACTTTTGCTGAAGTTTCTATTTTTCATATAAATTGAGAGAATGTATTTTTTTGTTTACAAGCTTCTTTTTCTAACGAATATAAGACCACAACAAAGTAGGGAACAAAATAAAATATGTAACTTCTTCCCTGTCAAGAATTAAACATAGAACAAAGCAAACATTGTTAGATTTTCTATAAGTAAAAACTCACAGAGAAATATAGTTGTCAATACAGAAAACAGCATTTATACTATCTTGCCAGTGGTTTAAGATTTACTGGCAAATATTAAAAACACATAAAACAAGCAAACAAGACACAATGAAATAAAGTTGTCAAGGTAGAGAACAGATAGCATTTAAACTACCTTGTCCACGATTTAAGATTTACTGGCAAATATTAAAAAATGTAAAATATAAGCAAGCAAAACAAAGCAGACTGAAGTGAATACCTAATTCAGAGCATTTTATAAAACAAAATGCCCGTGTAACTTAGCAAAGACAAATACAGTCCATTCACAATGTAAAATAGTTTTAAATTAAAAAATAAAGGCAATCATCATTGTCAGATGAGTTAAGAAAATGACTAGAATTAAATTAGACAGCAAATCACTCAGGAAACATAAGTAATGCACTGTAGATGGCATCTTCAAAAACTGAAGCCTTCTGTCAATGTTACCTG